>NC_069504.1:221516209-221821209 GCF_027579735.1 Bombina bombina | reverse complement strand
CTTATTGTATATTTTTAGGATGGGTACTCAGTTTCAAAGTTAATAAGCCGATCTTAATATGTTTGATATAATAGGTGTTAAATGGAAAATTTGTCTTAGATATGTTATGATTCCTTGGATTTTAGTTTGATTTAACTTATTTTTACTCATCTAGAAATTCTGTCACTTATTATAATAGATCTTACTCGGGGCTTTCCGGATTCCTCATTGAGATAGTCTTAAATATATTAAATATTCGAAAAACATCTTACATATATTATAATGATTATAATAAAAAAGGGAGTAATGTTAATAATAATGAATCTTAATGTGTGTTAACCAGAATACTTTTGTAGCCCTAGATTAACCAAACTAGTTGCATTGTTGATGATTCATATTCCGATTTGATCATACTATCTTAGGGGAGTCTTCTCGATGTTAGACTTAGATTTGTTTTTACTATACTTTATAGCTACCAACCCCCGAAGTTTTTAAGGTGGGTGGGTATTGGACTAACATTAGGGCGTTAGACCTCCTAGTTGAGTGTTATGGGAATAGCCAGATACATTGATCACAAGTTAAGCATTTTGGAGTCGTTCCAGACATCAGGATATACATTGTAAAGGATTCATTCTGTACAAATCTCGATATCTACCTACATAGCTAGGAATTATACTGTGAGAATTCTTAGGAAGTTTCTGATCTTCCTATAAACTAAAAATCGGGGTGAGTACTGTGGGTCTCCTAAGGAATAATACTATTTTAAGCGGATATGAGTTTAAACTCTACATCATTTTATATACTTGGCTCCATATTTTTAGATGATATACTTTGGGGGGTAGTTATCAAAAGGTCTACTTGAAATCCGCCGAAAATCCGCGTCGTACACGTCGCGAACTGGCTTCGCCTCAGTTATCAAAGTGTCTAAATCGGCCGAAGTTGATTTTTGGTGACGTAATATACGATTCGGCGCTCTCAATTCGTCACAGATCGATTCGAATAGAAAACCTCTGGAAAACTTGCGGATTCCAATGCTTTCGCCCTGCTATTCAACACAATTAGAAGCTTTCTGATAGTTATCAAAAAATGACCACTTATGCTCGCGTCTTATCCGACGCAGCGTACCTCATTTTCAATGCGCCGCCTCAGAGGTCGCGGATCCTATAGTAGTCAATGGGCTCGAGTCGATCATGTCACCTAATAAAACAATGGAAAATATTTTTTTTTATTTTTGCAACTTGTTACACTTTATGGAACTGAAAAACACATGCACACAAAGGATAGCAAAAGAATGAAAACAATGCACAGCAATTGTTATAATTTTGAAAATGAAAAACACATGCACACAAAGGATAGGAAAAGAATGAAAACACTGCACAGCAATTGTTATAATTTTGAAAATGAAAAACACATGCACACAAAGGATAGGAAAAGAATGAAAACACTGCACAGCAATTGTTCCATTTTGAAAATGAAAAACACATGCACACAAAGGATAGGAAAAGAATGAAAACACTGCATGATGTGTATATGTGTGTATGTATGTATATGTATATGTATATATATATATGTGTATATGTATGTGTATGTATATATATTATATATATTATGTTATATGGGTAATTTGAATCTCACATATTAAGCATATTGAGGGTAACTTTAAATCTAGTATCAAATGTTTATAAAGCAGCATTCCACAAGTTTCTTTCTGTATAAGTTGTAACATATGGTTCTAATATAAGTTCCTCTCTACAAATGGTTATATGAGCATATTCTGTTATGTGCTATAACAACATTCTTATTTCCTGTGGGCCCCTTATGCAGATGTGAAGTTAACTACGTTTTTTATATATTTCCTGTGACCTCATGTATGACGTATACATCACTATAAATTCTTTGTGTGTTCTTCAAATAAAAGGGACTTTTGTGAAAACACTCAGTTGCATGTGTGTGTGATTTCAGTGGTCACCCCAGGGCCCTGAAGAAAACGTGTGCCGCACCCTTATCAGCCAGAGCAGAGCTAAGGAACAAAAGAAGTAACCCTACAAAACTGGTGTCAGAAGTGGGATGAAACAGGGAACTCTCGGAAGGTGAGTTGAACAAAGAGTCTTTTTATTCTGACCTTTTTTCTCTTACCACGAGACCCCTTAAGTTTCATTTTACATAGGAATAGTTGGGGAATATATATATGTGAATCTTTGGTAGATTCTAAAAGAGGAATAGTAGATTTTTTTTGGTAAAAATCAGGTTAAATATATATATGAATCTTTGGTAGATTCTAATCAAATCTTTGATTAAAAAATAAAAAAATAAAAAGGGAATAATAAGATTTCTTTGGTAGAAATCAGGTTATATAAAGTCTGGCTGAAGGGTTAAAACACACGTTTTCTTACTGCTTGCTTTTGAAATATTGCTGTATGGCTAACATTGCTTTAAAGTTATAAGATAAATACTGCATTGTTTATATGAATTCTTATGCTGCTTGTTTTTAAATATGCTGTATGGCAAAATACTGTTTATTTGTATAAAGTGTTAAGGAAGTAAAATACTGCTTATTGTTTAAAGTATTAAGAAAGTAAACTGTTGCTTATATGTATTGCTGTTTCTAAAATGCTACATTTTTTCTGGTGAAGGGTGACCTTTGACCTAGAGATAATTAATGCCAGAAACTACTGAAAGGATCAGCATAGTGATATTTTTTTTTCTTTCTCTTGTAAACTTAAGCATTAAGCACAATAACTGGTAACGGAGTACAACCATTCTAGTTGATGTGTTTTTTGCAAAAAGATTCAATAATTAATTGCTCTTAAAGGTAAAGGTATTGTATTTTTTTATTTTTATTATTTTTTATTATTTATTTTTTTTGTTTTTTGTTTTTGTTTTGTGTTGTATTATATTTTGTTGTAAATGTTTTAAAAGATAAGTTAGGAGTTGAGAATGGGCAAATCCCAGTCTAAACAATTTCCATCACCTAGACCAGGTGAAAATTGTAAAGATTATGTGGGAAGGGTGTCGCCCGATGGGTTTATGTATATTATTCCTTGGGTTCAGAATATGGCAGATTGGACAGAAGCTATGAGAAGCTCTGATCCATTCCCCAGAGAGGGGGATAATGATACATTTCATATGAAAATGGTAAAAGGGTTGTGTCTAGGTGATGAAGAGGCAGTTCCATGGTATAAATATGGATTATATGAAAAAGGGTGGGGAAAATTGGCTGACTGTTGCTCCATACTGGCGATATATTGATATAGATGGGAATAAAAAGAAGGGTAAAAGTGAGAAGCAAAGACAGAAAGCATATTCACCCCCCCCTGCCCCATATAATGCCCCTCACCTACCTTTGCCATCATATAACAGACTATATCCTAGCCTCCCATCCCCTAGTGACATAGATCTAGAGACTATTGCTATTGCCTCTGCTCAGGTACCCCAGGAATGGACCTTGCCAGGACCTTCTGTAACTCCCCGATACCAGGTCACTAAACCCCCAATTATGCCCAAACCCCCGATTAAGGTTGAACCAGTAACACCTTCCTACCCCCCTACAATAACCCCACAATATAAAAGAGGGAATGAAGAAGTAGAGGAGGAGGAGGCAGCTGTACCAGAAGCTAGTATGCCATTTCTTACTGTGGGAGACCAATTAATTATTAAACCTTTGTCCCCGGGTGAATTAAGGGAAATTACCAAGGGAGCCCCAAACCCCCGTCAACATCCATCAGCTTGTATTATGTATTTAAAAAGAATGTTACAAGGACAAAACATGACACAGACAGATATAAGAATTATTATTGATGCACTTCTAGACTATGACCCTGAATCAGGTTGGGAGTGGGGTAATGTAAAGAGTATTAGTAAATTGAGTCGAGATCCAACAATTAACTATGCCCTAAACACACGTGAAGGACTTGATGAAATGTGGACAGAATTAAGTATAGAAATGCATAGAATATGGAAGGATAAACAAAGTATGTCAATTGCACTAGCGTGCAAACAGAATACAAAGGAAACAGTAGTAGAATTTGTTAAGCGTTTTTATAAATGCTGGAAGGAAGAGGCTGGAATGGAATCAGGAGATGCAATGGGCTCTTTGAAGGTCCAGACTTGCATTAGTAATATGCAACCTCAGCTTTCTTTGTTGGTGAAACAACTTGTCTCTGATTGGCCAGAGTTGACTCCAGCAGAATTCTTGAAAAGAATTCATGAAAAAGAAGGGGCAGGTTGTTTTGACATCAGGAAATTAGAGGGAAAAAACGCTGCTTTTTATCAAAAGCAGAGTTTACAACATTGTGATCCATTCCAGGCCAGGGAAAGGGATAATACAGGGAGTAATAGAATGTTTGTGAGAGGTAGAGGGAGAGCTAGAGGAAGAGCTAGAGGGAATTATACTTCAAACAGAACACATTGTTTTAACTGTGGGGAACAGGGACATTGGAAAAATGAATGCCCAAAACCCCCTAATAATTCTGGCCCCCCTTACAATCCCCGACAGTATAACAGACAGCCTTACATAGCCCCTGCACCCATGGAGGCACCCAAACACAACATACAATGGCCATAGGGGTGCCTAGAAGGTAGCACTCCAATTTTTCCAGTGGTGTCAACAAGTTATCATGAGCAACCGTACTTAGTCCTAGAAGTAGAGGGAGAACCCCTACCATTTCTAGTAGACACAGGAGCTACATGCTCTGCCTTATGCTCAGATATGTATGATGGCATTACTGGAAAATCTGAACCTTCTCTAGGGATTAATGGAGTGCTGACTCAGACTCGCATCACACCGCCGCTTGAAGTTAGGGTACCCTGTACTGGCCAACAACTTTTGCACCCATTTCGTATTATAACTGGGTGTCCCCTTAACCTTTTGGGTCGTGATCTTATGGGTCCCCTTGGTTTGAAAGTAGCTGTCACTAGACAGGGTGGGTTAGACGTGAGTCTAGGGTCCACTAACCTGTGTTTTTTTAATGACATATTAACAGATGTCCCATCCTCTGTATGGGCATCTTCAAAACTTGACGTTGGTTTAGTTCAGTGTACCCCATATAAAGCCAGATTAAAACCTAATACTACTCCAGTGTTTATTAAACAATATCCATTGTCTAGAGAAAAGAAAGAAGGCATAAGACCCATGATAGAGGAATTCCTTAAACAAGGAATCCTCCGTCCAGTAGTTTCTCCCTATAATACCCCCATAAATCCGATCCCAAAGAAAGACAATGAATATAGGTTAGTACAAGACCTAAGGGCAATTAATGAAATAGTAATCCCAATTGCCCCAATAGTCCCAGATGTTACAACCTTACTCACAGCCATTCCACATGACGCCTGTGTATTTACAGTCATTGATTTAGCTAACGCATTTTTTTCAGTCCGATTGGACCCTGAGACACAGCTACTTATGGCTTTTTATTATGATGGGCGTCAGCTTACCTGGACACGCCTCCCTCAAGGCTATGTGGCCTCACCTGCGGTCTACTCGCTGGTGCTCCAACGTACCTTGCAGTCATGGACTCCCAGCCACGGTTCCGTCCTCCTTCAGTACGTCGATGACCTACTGTTGTGTAGTCCTAACCAGGAGGCTAATACAGTAGATACAATAAGTCTGTTAAAACACCTTGCTGCTGAAGGTCATAAAATAGCAAAACATAAGCTACAAGTAGGAGTGACAAAAGTGGATTACCTTGGTTTTGTGCTTTCCCAAGGCCACCGGTCCATTAGTCCCAAACGAATCCAAGCGATTCAACAGATCCCAAAGCCAGTTACTAGAAAGGACATGCTAACCTTTCTAGGTATGATTAATTATTGCAGACAATGGATTCCTGAGTGCTCCCATCATGATTCCATTCTAAGGCAAGCCACAAAAGGGGATAGCCCTGAACATATACAATGGACCACAGACATGACTAAATCCTACATAGCTCTGAAGACTAGCATTATTAGTGCCCCTGCTTTAGGACTACCTGATTATTGTAAACCATTTCACTTGTATGTGAGGGACAATTGTAAAACCATGGCTGCTGTCTGTGCCCAAGAGCATGGTGGAGGCAATATGTGTCCCGTAGCTTTCTTTTCCAAAGTAGTTCCAATACCGGTACAAGGGATGCCGGCGTGTCTCCGAGCATTGGCAGCTTGCGCCATGGCTGTAGAGATGGTTGAAACAATCACATTAGGCCATCCAATAGTACTACACACTAGTCACCAAGTTTTACATCTTGTAAAAAATGTCACTACCCAACACATGGCTTCTCAAAGACTTTCTGGTTATGAATGTATATTACTGAATAATACAAATCTGACTATTAAATATAGTAGTGTATCCTCAGGGCCAACTCAAATACTTAGTGCCTTACTTACAGGATTACCAGACTTTCCAACAGATCATGATTGTATAGAGGTAATACACCACATTACCACACCAAGACCTGACTTGATGGATAAACCTTTTGACCATGCTGATAATGTGTTTGTTGATGGTTCTTGTTCCCGACCTAGTGATGGTATTTATAAGACAGGCTATGCCGTTGTGCAACTACCAGACATTGTTCTAGATGCAGGCCCCATTCCTTATCCTTCTGCACAAGCTGCAGAATAAATAGCACTTACAAAAGCATGTAAATTGTTTGAAAATAAATCTGTTAACATTTACACTGACTCTCGCTATGCTTTTGGGGTTGTGCACGATTTTGGTATGATATGGAAACAACGTGGTTTTGTTTCAGCAGATGGCAAGACCATCTCTCATACAGACCTGATTAATGAACTTTTAGAGGCCATACAACTCCCAAAGGACATAGCGATCATACATTGCCGTGCACATACATACAAGTCTGACCCTATTTCCTTGGGTAATGCACTTGCAGATAAAATTGCTTAAGAGGCTGCTTATGTTTCTCATACACCCAAATCCACCATCCGTATGTATGCTGTTTTAGCCCCACCTTCATGTCCTACAGACCATATGCTTCTTGAACTCCAGGGACATGCCACTCCTAGTGACATATCTTTCTGGACTACTAATGGGTTAACTTTAGATGAGAATGGTTTGTTTTCTAAAGAGGGGAAGGTGGGCATACCGGAAAGCAGTGCACCACTCTTTATAGCACAAGCCCATGGTGTTGGACACCTAGGTATAAAACCAACAACTAACTTGTTGAAGCAATCTTTCTACATTAGAGGTATAGGTGATCATTGCAAGGCATATATTAATAGATGTGTATAGTAACCCTACACTGCACAGCAATTGTTCTATTTTGAAAATGAAAAACACATGCACACGAAGGATAGGAAAAGAATGAAAACACTGCACAGCAAATGTTATAATTTTGAAAATGAAAAACATATGCACACAAAGGATAGGAAAAGAATGAAAACAATGCACAGCAAATGTTATCATTTTGAACATGAAAAACACATGCACACAAAGGATAGGAAAAGAATGAAAACACTGCACAGCAAATGTTATAATTTTGAAAATGAAAAACGCATGAACACAAAGGATAGCAAAATATCCTAAACAATGCACATCAATAATGCTATCAATTAATTATACACAATACAAAAGAGGCTATTATTTAATTACACACAATACAAATTAGGCTATCAATCAATTATTAAAAAAACATGCATATTTACATCGGCATTATATGAATTCTGATTTGGTTTGGATGGCAGCATCGTTGAGGCTAAGGTAAATCATTAGGATAATGTTTGATAGTCATGTTTTTAAGTCAGTTGCTAGTATCCCTTTTTGGAGATAAAATGTATTTATAAATTTCATGGCTTTATGTCACTGTGTAACTTTGTACTTTAAAAATACATTGAAATGAGTTCAGTCATTTGCTAGGATCCCTTTTTGTAGCTACAATGCAATTATAAATGTCAGCTTCATGTCAATTTTTAACTGTACTTTCAAAATACATTTGATTTGTAAATGTTATTAGGAATCACATCAAGAATAACAAAATATTTCACATAATGTTCAACACAGCATTCTTTTTGTTACTTAGGATTGAAAATTCTTAATTCTCTAATATTTAATAGTAAAACACAGTAATCACTGACCTTTTTCACCTTCATAATGCTGCCATCCAAACAGAAAAATATGAAATAACCTTGAAACTAGAGCAACATACTCATGTGTTTTGAATAAATAATTTTGATAATTAAACAGACACCTGCATTTCTTACAGGTGATACACACCTGAATGGCTCAATAAGATGTTTATGAACATTGTATTGTGCTCGTCAAATGACGCGTTAAAAAAGACATACGTCACTAGTATTTAGTAGTTGATCAATTAGTCACTTTAATTGAGCGTTATATGACGCGATACTTAACGAAAAGTGCAAGCCATATCTTAGGTAATGATTGCTGCACCAATTTAGTTAATTACTGAAAACGTTAACATCTGTGAAACTAGGCATTATAAAAGGGGCTGTTCAATTGCTGCTTTTCATTATTATTGTTGTGTTCTTTGTTTGAGGATGGACATCCTCAATGTTGTAAATTTTGTTCTTTTATTAAGAAGACGCAGGGCAAGACGGGTGTTGATGGCTGCAATACAACATGCAAGACGCCGGCGAGTGCCAAGGGTTTTCTACCCAAGGATTGGGCTCCATGCCCTCAGTGACCGAGAGGTGATCCGTCGATTTTGACTGGATAGGGTCTCTATTGAGAGTCTCTATGTCGAGATCGCGGACTCTCTCGAGCCACTCACTAGAAGAACGAGGGCAATCCCTGGGATGGTAAAGCTTCTTGCGGTCCTCTATTTCTTGGCAACTGGGTCATTCCAGGCTGTGACGGGTCTAGGCGTTGGTATGAGCCAGACAACCTTCTCACGTCATCTGAAGGTTGTCCTGGATGCTTTGCACCGACGCCTAGTCCATCATGTCCACTTCCCAAACACACCGGAGGAGTGGCATGCTGTCAAGCTCCAGTTCTACCATCGAGCTGGATTGCCAAGGGTATTGGGGGCCATTGACTGCACTCACATCCTAGTGCAGCCTACCAGGGATGAAGAAGAGCCCTACCGGGATAGGAAATCCAATCACTCGCTGAATATCCAGGTCATCTGTGACGCCAGGTTGAGGGTGATGAGTGTTCGATCTGGACTCCCTGGCTGCAATCACGATTCCTTCGTCCTCCGGAATTCTGCCATCTACCATCGGTTCCAGGAGGGCCAAATGCCAGAGGGAATCCTGATAGGTAAATATCTATTACATACTCTAACCCAGTGATTTGAAACCTTTTATTGTCCGTGGCACACTTTATTACATTGAAAAATGTAACAAAATCATACATTGTAGCCTTATACAGGATATATATATATATGTGTGTTTATATATATATATATATATATATATATATATTTATATTTATGTGTATATATATGTGTTTATATATATATATATGTTTATATATATATATATATATATATATTCACACACACACACTGTACTGTGCTGTCATGCCATGCCTCCTACAAAATATACATGACATATTGACACTCATTCACAAGCAATCATAGTGATTGTCTGTGAATGAATGTCAATGTCATGGTTGTAAATGATGCCTGATGATCCCCTCAAATACCTCCCAATATTTAGAGTTTTGAAAGAGGTACACAACCGCACTGTTGTCAGCCACGGCACACCTGAGGATCTCTGACATGGCACACTAGTGTGCCACGGCCCATTGGTTGAAAAACAATGCTTTAACCATATGTATATGAAATATTTTAATCATTCCTATTGCTAATGTCAATTCTCTATTTTGTTTTTTCAGGTAATTCTGGGTATCCGTGTCTTCCGTGGCTGTTCACACCCGTCCAAAACCCCAACGGAGTGGAAGAGGTGTGCTACAACCGTGCACACAAGGCAACAAGATCTGTGATTGAGCGCACCTTTGGCGTGCTGAAGAGCCATTTCCGCTGCTTGAAAATCTCTGGTGGTGTCCTTCAGTACGCCCCCTCCAAAGTCTCCTTAATTTTTATGGTTTGCTGTATGTTGCACAATATTGCCCTAAAAATCCCAGATATAGATATGGAGAGCTTGGACAATGAATATGGTGAATTCATCGACCCAGACCTGGAGCACAATGCTCTGGGTGTCCAAGCTCGATCAGTCTATATCCAGGGGGTTTTTGGGCAAGAAGGTTGATTGTGCAACATACAGTTTTTATTTGTGTTTTTCTTTACATTATTATTTGTAATCCAAAAGCTGCTATATTTTGGATTACCTTTGAGCAAATATTGTCGTTTCTATGAATGAAATTGTATATCATTGTAAAGCCATTGATTGAAAATGGTTTATTTGGGCAAATGTTGCTATTGTTTAATGTAAAGTTGATGAGACACATGTTTAATAAAATCTCATTAAACACATTTTTTTAAGATCTACACTTGACTCTTTTATTATTTGTAAGCCTATAACAAGAAATATTTATTATTATGTGTTAATATTCTGCATTTCCTTTGATAAAAATGACCGTTTTATTTCATTTCTTTAGGCATACTTGTATTTTAGAATAAACCGGTTTATCACCATAAATGTCACAGAATCAATAATTACATTGTTGCCTTTACAATTAATCGAACAAGATAATGAAGAACATCGTTGATTAGGAGAAAATTAAAAGCTTGATTAAAATGTCATGCTCTATCTGCATAAAAAATACAACAAATTAATTGGTTAATTGTCCCTTTATTGTTCATGAGCTCAATGTTATGTATATTAATTTTAACGGTCACATTAGAATAATATAAAATAGCCGATCAATTTTTTATTAACATTAATGGACCTAGCAGCAGTGCACTACAGTTTTATAAATGTATATTTTTTTTTTCGTACTGTCTGTCTTTATCTATATCACATTTTTTCTCTATCTCTCTCTCTCTCTCTCTCTTTCTCTCACTCTCAATATCAATCTCTCCCTCTCTCTCTCCCTCCCTCTCTCTCTCACACACAAACCCCCCTCACAATCCCTCTCTCTCTCTCACACACCATCCCCCGCCTCTCTCTCTCTCACACACCATCCCCCGCCTCTCTCTCTCACACAATCCCCCCCCCTCTCTCTCTCTCTCTCACAATCCCCTTCTCTCTTACAATCCCCCTCTTTCTCACTCAATCCCCCCCTCTTTCTCTCTCTCTCTCACACAATCACTCTTTCTCTGATACAATCCCCCCCCTCTCTCTCTCTCTCTCTCTCTCACACACACCATCCCCCCCTCTTTCTCTCTCTCTCTCACACAATCCCCCACTCTCTCACAATCCATCTATCTCTATCTCTCTCTCAATCCCTCCCTCTTTCTCTCACACAAACCCTCTCTCTTTCAATATCTCTCTTTATCAAGATTTTTCTATATCTAAATATATTTATTATAATGTTATAACTAAAAAAAATTGTATGTGTTATTCATATAGAGCATACAATTGTATTCTAATTAGTAATTATTAATATTTTAAAATGTAAAACAATATTAATATATTTTAAAATAAATATAATTTGTGTAACTTTCAATGCAAAACCATTTTGTTGAACTACCTTGGTTGTTCTTGTTGATTAGTGTATACATTCATCAACCAATAAAAAAGTTCTGTCCAAGGGTAGGGACTTTAATTGTAAAATAAAGATATTAAGACAATTAGCAAAATTTGTAACAAATGTGAATATCACATTTATACAATGAATATTTAAACTAGAAATATTGATTCAAGTACAATTTATTATAATTGAGTTTTTTATCCAAAAGCTCAATATTCCAAATCTTATAAAAAAAAAAAAATAATATGTTTATTACATTTAACATTTAATAATAAGAGTAGTTAATATTTTACTTCTGCATTCGATTAGAACATCAGTCATTTGTAACGTGTGAATCAAGTAATAACAAACACATTTATTAATAATGTTGATATATATTTTTATTAAACAAAATTTTTTTTAAGAAATATTGGAATCATATTTTTAAATTAAAAACAAAAAAAATTTTTAAAATATTGGAATCATATTTTTAAATTAAAAATAAATAAATAAATAATATTTAAAAAAATATTGTAATCATATTTTTAAATTAAAAATCATAAAAACATTGACATTTCTTTAATTTAAAAATATTCATTACATATTTAAAAATTAAAAATAGTAAAAACATCGACATTTTAAAATATTTTAAAAATATTCAAGACATATTTTTAAATTTAAAATAAGAAAAACATCAAGACATTTATTTAAAACATTAAAAATATTTTATTCATATTTTTAAATGTTTAAAAAAACATCAATACATTTTTAAAAATATTTTATTCATATTTTTAAAATGTAAAAAAATTAAACATAAACACATACCTAATAAAAATTATATAAAAGACCCTAATAAAATGAGCACATTAAAACACCCTAATCTTTTTTTCTTTTGGGTGAGGGAGAGAGGGGGGGTGATCTCTCCCTTGTTCCCCTTCTCCCAAAGTTTAAAATCAGCTGACGATTTAAAACCCTGTTGTCTTCATCCACCCTCTCCCGACGCTGCCGTTCTAGCTGTTCTTCAGCTGCTCTGGCCCTATCAAAAGCTAATCTTTCCCTATCAAAATTTAATCTATCGCTATCCCTCTGCATTTCATAATTTAATCTATCCCTCTCTAACTCTATTCTACAACTGTCCCTACGTCGCTTGTATTCAAATCTTTCCCTCTCTAAATCTAATCTAGCTGTATCTACTCTACACCTTTCTCTTTCAAGATCTAATCTTGCTGTATCTATTCTACACTTTTCCCTTTCTATATCTAATCTTTCCCTATCTACTTGAATGACCCGATTTAATACCTGCCCCTGTTGCTCAATAGATAAGCTTAATGCCCCACGCAACTCAGGGTGTTCTGCCCGGTACTGCCTGGCCAGATCTAACATTTCCCCGACTGCCTCCTCATCAGAGATGCGAGGCAGTCGGTGGCCAGGATCAGCACGGCCATGAGCTGATGGGGCATGACCAACAGGGGCATGAGGGTCACCAGGGTCCAAAGCAGCTGGTTGTTCGGGGTCAGGAGGGGCAGAACGGCTGAGAGAATCTATTTCTGATGTTCCCTGGGAAATTCCCTGATCCTGTGATTCTGGAAATAGGGTCTCTCCCAGGGACGACTCCTCTGTGAAATCTCTCAGCTCACGAAGACAACAGTCGATCTCCTCCGAAGTCAGTAATGCACGCTCGGCATCTAAAAAAAAGAAAAAGGAAAAATATATTGTTAGTTAAATTAATGTATTTGGAAGTATTAAATGCATATGATATTAAACATATATCTTAAATAAATCATAACACAATCAAATTTGTAAGACACAGTATTTGAACATTACTGATTTGTATATTGTATGTTATCTTAAATGTATAAAATAAATAAGAATGTGTATATTCATTTATACTTGTAAAGGGGCTTATTATAAAAAATATTTCATATTCAACTTTTTAATAAATTATTCACCGTACAACATCATTGTTAACACATCAATTTTAGAAATTCAACAATATCAAAATCTGATTAGATTGTTGATTAATCAATGACATGATTACAAGCACCACTAATGGTGTGATAAGTTTGCGTATTGACAATGACGATGCACAGAGAATATATTCTAATAGTATTTTTCTTTGTTCTGTTGGACATGATCCAACAGTGCAGATCATGTCCACAATAACTCACTGAATGTAGAGAATGGCCCCTTCAGAGTAACGGACAATGGGCCGTCAGCATGTGTTGTTCAATAAACAAGATCAGACTCAATTGTGGTGAATAGCGTCAAGGGTATGGAGCAGCATTCTTTATACGTTTGTTTATAACTGCATTTTCTTTAAATCCTGCATGCTCGCAATAAACTTTGTACCTACAACTCCATTTGTCATTTAATACATAAGAGAGAGAGAGATATAGAGGTCCATTTATCAAGCTCCGTAAGTAGCTTTAAGGGCCGTTTTTATTGGGAGTATTCAGACTCTTGGCAAACAACACTTATGAAGCAACAGTCTAAAGACCACAGCTCCATAACCCTGTCCACCTGCTCTGAGTTCTGAGAATGTATTGCTCTTCACATTCGGCTATGTCTGTCAGACCTGATCAGCACAGTTGGATCATGTCCGACACACATTTTTTAAATAGGCCTCAAAGAATGGTCATGCCATACACAGGTGATTATCCAAACCTTACATTCATTTTAATTTGCATAGAATTGTAAATTAAAATATATGTAAATATCATTACAGTGATAGTCTAGTATGAACTAAACTTACATGATTCAGATAGATCATGACATATTAAGCAAGATTATTATTTAATCCTATTATCTATAATGATTATTTTTCTTTTTGTCTTTCCTTGAAAATCTTTAAAAAAGAAATATTACAAGCAGGCACATAAATTTTCAATAAAAGGTCGACCATTTTTTTATTGGATGTTTACATATAGACAACAATCAATAAGCGTTACCCAGGTTCTAAATCCCAAATGGCCTGTCTTTTAAGCTTACATTCAGGATTTGCAAAGAAAGATAATATTTTTAAATATTTATTTATTTATTTATTTTTTTTTACCTGAGGAGGAGATCGTAGATCTTGGAGGTGGTCCTAAAGCCCTTCGGACATCAACTAGATAAATAAAAATGAATATACATATTTAGAAAATTGAACAATCATACCACTTAAAAAAAAAAAAACATGATATCAAGCTAATAATAGTAAACATACCTGTAGATCGGCCAATGCTTGCTACATCAGGGGTGCTGCACATAATGTCCGGGTGCGTGGCGGCAGAGGAGAAGCTGTGGCTGGATTCAGTGTGGATACTGACGGGCAATAGTAGTGTTTCATCACCATCAGCAGCATCTTCACTATCTGTAGCAGCAGCAGCGATAGCAGCTGCTGCACTGGTAGATGCTTCAACAAAAAAAAAAAAAAAATTAAGACTAATATTGCACATAATGATCTTAAAAGGGGCATTAAACTGAAATTCTTTATTTCATGATTCATATTGATAAAATAAATGTTAAACACATTCCTATTGACTTTAATATTTTCTTTTTCTCAATTTCTAAAATTTCATTATTTGAAGTAAAAGCAATGCACAATGGTGTTCCAATCACATGATGCTTCTATGTGCAGCATCCAATCAGCAGCTATTGAGCATATATAGATATGCTTTTCATCAAATAATATTAAAAAATATTCAAAAAAATAGATAATATAAGTAACTTAAAATGATGTTTTACATTATATTCTCTTTCAAATTCATAAAATAAAAAATGTTGGTGTTATGTCCCTCTAAAAAACCTTTGATGGAACATTAAAAAAAATGTGCCACAGGAATATTTCTATAAATATCATCTTACCTGCCAACTCGTCAGTATCATGCCCCACTAAATCCAGACCGAGCGTCATGTTTGGTCCCAGCTTCTCCCGCAGCTGAACTTCATATTCTCTAAGTTCAGCCACATATGGCTCGCCACCACCGGTCCGACGTGCAGACTGTAACTCCCTGGCCAGCTTGGCCTTTAATCGTCTTTTGATGTCCGAAAATCGCTTCTTACAGTTGTCCACCGTTTTGGGATGATTCCCTTCGGCGGACACACTGTCGGCGATTGCTGTCCAAATTCCAGATTTCCTGGACAGCGAGGTCTTATGGGCTTTAGAACCAATAATAAAATCATAATGTTCTAAAACAAGGGTCACTAAAATCCGGTTCTGCTCAAAATTAAATTGCACTCTGCGCCCTGACTTTGTTTTACCAGGCGCAGACATCACAAGATAAAAATAGCAGCAAGAGAATAAATGAATAAATAAATAATCTCTCTCAATAAATAGTAACTCTGTTGCACCTACAGCTCTTGTAAAGCATAGGTGATTTGACTCCATTTTAGATTTCCTTTTATAGACTTAGAATAAAAAATTTCAATTAGCAGTTAACAATTGACATTTCTTATTGTAATTGTAACAAATTGAATATTATTAATATAATTTTGTCATTTATGACGCCCGTTTACTTTAATGATCGAATAATAAGGATCTTTTGATGTCTCTGCAAAGCTATCGTAGATAAAGTTTTAAATTATATTGATGTCGCAGTATAAATTATTTGATGACGATGAATCTGTCATACTTGTCTACAGTGTGTCATACTTGTCTATAGTGTGTCATACGTGTCTACAGTGTATCATATTTGTCTATAAAAGGGGTCAGCTTATTTTACTTTTTGTCTATTGTCCGACAGGAGAGGGATCTCTAAATATTTGCTTATACTTTGTACCCGCATGAATACAGGCAATCTCACAATTCGATATTTGAATAAACCGTAAGTAAAATAATTTTATTTGCCTTGCTTTAATACTCATGATTTTTTTATGTTAAGCTTTAATACTGTCGCATGATTTTTTTATGTTAAGGAATGTTATGAACCCGTGAGACATTTAAACAGAGTACCGAATATTTGTTATATTTTTTAGAACCGGTAGTAATGTTGAACACGTGAGACATGCAATCAGCCAGCCGAATATCATATGTATTTACAGCCAAGAACCAATCAAATGTGTCTTTATTTTGTATATCGCCGTCACACTAATATATGAGATATTTTTGTAGTTGATATTGTCAATATTCACTCAGGCCGAATTGTTAATGTTTGTGTTTGGAATGAATGTTCATCCTCTATACGTCAAAATATTTATACTAGTAGACAAGTATGACATCCTACAGACTATCATGACGGATTACAATTTGCACTTATTTATATAGCGCCATCGTTAGATTATTTTGGATGTTTATTGAGAAAGATATTCATTGTAAACAAATAACATTTAGGCCTTAGTGAATCTTGACATTTTTAAATACACATATTTTTATTTTTTAAGGCGACAGCAATATACCACAATTATTTTTGAAAAAAAAATTGACAGTAAACAGGAATATTATGATTCAAGACAATCCTATGTAAATCTCGTATTTGACATTTATAGTTTGTGATTGTCATGAGAGTAATTAGTGGCGCATGTATGATATCATTTGAAACGGTCAATTGCATGTTTATTAGTCAGGAACACGTGCTACATATAATCCGCCAACCAAATATTGATATTTTTATGTACACTTACAACAACCAATGATATTTCTCTATTATTGATATATGTATGTCGCACTTTGAAAAAAAAATCATAAATTTTTTTGGATTGATATTGCAATAATGTCTGTACCGTTCACCCAGGGTGAATTATTAATCTTGGTTTACGGGATGAATCGATACTTTCCCCGTCGCATAGGCGGTGTACGGGGGATGATACACGAGGACAGAGACCGCATCATCTATGAGATGATGCGGAGGATGAGGAGGGTGTCCGGTATCACCAGGACACGTCGCAGCTGCCTGCGAAGGTTTTCTGACATTCGGCGACGGGAGCGTGAACGCTATGAAGCGTTAAGAGCGCTGGTCCGTATATGTACGTATATCAGAAGTTTATATGAGGGATACTTAAATGACGCAAGCAATCATCAATTACATTGATTCTTCATTGATTAATACATTTTTTATTTTTATTTTACTGTGTTACAGGAATACATTACATTTTTTGAAGAATATAATTTAATATTTATCCGGACATTTTTTCTTTCTATGGCCTAGATTTAGAGTTCGGCGGTAGCCGTGAAAACCAGCGTTAGAGGCTCCTAACGCTGGTTTTAGGCTACCGCCGGTATTTGGAGTCACTCAAAATAGGGTCTAACGCTCACTTTTCAGCCGCGACTTTTCCATACCGCAGATCCCCTTACGTCAATTGCGTATCCTATCTTTTCAATGGGATCTTTCTAACGCCGGTATTTAGAGTCGTTTCTGAAGTGAGCGTTAGACATCTAACGACAAAACTCCAGCCGCCGGAAAATAGCAGGAGTTAAGAGCTTTCTGGGCTAACGCCGGTTCATAAAGCTCTTAACTACTGTACCCTAAAGTACACTAACACCCATAAACTACCTATGTACCCCTAAACTGAGGTCCCCCCACATCGCCGCCACTCGATTAAAATTTTTTAACCCCTAATCTGCCGACCGCCACCTACGTTATACTTATGTACCCCTAATCTGCTGCCCCTAACCCCGCCGACCCCTGTATTATATTTATTAACCCCTAACCTGCCCCCCACAACGTCTCCGCCAGCTACCTACAATAATTAACCCCTAATCTGCCGACCGCAAAGCGCCGCCACCTACGTTATCCTTATGTACCCCTAATCTGCTGCCCCTAACACCGCCGACCCCTATATTATATTTATTAACCCCTAATCTGCCCCCCACAACGTCGCCGACACCTGCCTACACTTATTAACCCCTAATCTGACGACCGGAGCTCACCGCTACTATAATAAATGGATTAACCCCTAAAGCTAAGTCTAACCCTAACACTAACACCCCCCTAACTTAAATATAATTTAAATCTAACGAAATTAATTAACTCTTATTAAATAAATTATTCCTATTTAAAGCTAAATACTTACATGTAAAATACATCCTAATATAGCTACAATATAAATTATAATTATATTATAGCTATTTTAGGATTAATATTTATTTTACAGGCAACTTGGTAATTATTTTAACCAGGTACAATAGCTATTAAATAGTTAAGAACTATTTAATAGTTACCTAGTTAAAATAATAACAAAATTACCTGTAAAATAAATCCTAACCTAAGTTATAATTAAACCTAACACTACCCTATCAATAAATTAATTAAATAAAATACCTACAATTACCTACAATTAACCTAACACTACACTATCAATAAATAAATTAAATACAATTGCTACAAATAACTACAATTACATAAACTAACTAAAGTACCAAAAATAAAAAAGAACTAAGTTACAAAAAATAAAAAAATATTTACAAACATAAGAAAAATATTACAACAATTTTAAACTAATTACACCTACTCTAAGCCCCCTAATAAAATAACAAAGACCCCCAAAATAAAAAAATGCCCTACCCTATTCTAAATTAATAGAGTTAAAAGCTCTTTTACCTTACCAGCCCTGAACAGGGCCCTTTGCGGGGCATGCCCCAAGAAGTTCAGCTCTTTTGCCTGTAAAAAAAAACATACAATACCCCCCCCAACATTACAACCCACCACCCACATACCCCTAATCTAACCCAAACCCCCCTTAAATAAACCTAACACTAAGCCCCTGAAGATCTTCCTACCTTGTCTTCACCATCCAGGTATCACCGATCCGTCCTGGCATCCGGTGCTGAAGAGGTCCAGAAGAGGCTCCAAAGTCTTCCTCCTATCCGGCAAGAAGAGGACATCCGGACCGGCAAACATCTTCTCCAAGCGGCATCTTCGATCTTCTTCCATCCGGTGCGGAGCGGGTCCATCTTGAATCAGCCGACGCGGATCCATCCTCTTCTTCCGGCGTCTCCCGACGAATGACGGTTCCTTTAAGGGACGTCATCCAAGATGGCGTCCCTCAAATTCCGATTGGCTGATAGGATTCTATCAGCCAATCGGAATTAAGGTAGGAATATTCTGATTGGCTGATGGAATCAGCCAATCAGAATCAAGTTCAATCCGATTGGCTGATCCAATCAGCCAATCAGATTGAGCTCGCATTCTATTGGCTGATCGGAACAGCCAATAGAATGCGAGCTCAATCTGATTGGCTGATTGGATCAGCCAATCGGATTGAACTTGATTCTGATTGGCTGATTCCATCAGCCAATCAGAATATTCCTACCTTAATTCCGATTGGCTGATAGAATCCTATCAGCCAATCGGAATTCGAGGGACGCCATCTTGGATGACGTCCCTTAAAGGAACCGTCATTCGTCGGGAGACGCCGGAAGAAGAGGATGGATCCGCGTCGGCTGATTCAAGATGGACCCGCTCCGCACCGGATGGAAGAAGATCGAAGATGCCGCTTGGAGAAGATGTTTGCCGGTCCGGATGTCCTCTTCTTGCCGGATAGGAGGAAGACTTTGGAGCCTCTTCTGGACCTCTTCAGCACCGGATGCCAGGACGGATCGGTGATACCTGGATGGTGAAGACAAGGTAGGAAGATCTTCAGGGGCTTAGTGTTAGGTTTATTTAAGGGGGGTTTGGGTTAGATTAGGGGTATGTGGGTGGTGGGTTGTAATGTTGGGGGGGGTATTGTATGTTTTTTTTTACAGGCAAAAGAGCTGATTTTCGTGGGGCATGCCCCGCAAAGGGCCCTGTTCAGGGCTGGTAAGGTAAAAGAGCTTTTAACTCTATTAATTTAGAATAGGGTAGGGCATTTTTTTATTTTGGGGGTCTTTGTTATTTTATTAGGGGGCTTAGAGTAGGTGTAATTAGTTTAAAATTGTTGTAATATTTTTCTTATGTTTGTAAATATTTTTTTATTTTTTGTACTTTAGTTAGTTTATGTAATTGAATTTATTTGTAGCAATTGTATTTAATTTATTTATTGATAGTGTAGTGTTAGGTTAATTGTAGGTAATTGTAGGTATTTTATTTAATTAATTTATTGATAGGGTAGTGTTAGGTTTAATTATAACTTAGGTTAGGATTTATTTTACAGGTAATTTTGTTATTATTTTAACTAGGTAACTATTAAATAGTTCTTAACTATTTAATAGCTATTGTACCTGGTTAAAATAATTACCAAGTTGCCTGTAAAATAAATATTAATCCTAAAATAGCTATAATATAAATATAATTTATATTGTAGCTATATTAGGATGTATTTTACAGGTAAGTATTTAGCTTTAAATAGGAATAATTTATTTAATAAGAGTTAATTAATTTCGTTAGATTTAAATTATATTGTTAGTGTTAGGGTTAGACTTAGCTTTAGGGGTTAATCCATTTATTATAGTAGCGATGAGCTCCGGTCGTCAGATTAGGGGTTAATAATTGAAGTTAGGTGTCGGTGATGTTAGGGAGGGCAGATTAGGGGTTAATACTATTTATGATAGGGTTAGTCAGGCGGATTAGGGGTTAATAACTTTATTATAGTAGCTCTCAGGTCCGCTCGGCAGATTAGGGGTTAATAAGTGTAGGCAGGTGTCGTCGACGTTGTGGGGGGCAGGTTAGGGGTTAATAAATATAATATAGGGGTCGGCGGTGTTAGGGGCAGCAGATTAGGGGTACGTAGGGATAATGTAAGTAGCGGCGGTTTACGGAGCGGAAGATTAGGGGTTAATAATATAATGCAGGGGTCAGCGATAGCTGGGGCAGCAGATTAGGGGTTAATAAGTGTAAGGGTAGGGGTGTTTAGACTCGGGGTACATGTTAGAGTGTTAGGTGCAGACGAAGGAAGTGTTTCCCCATAGGAAACAATGGGGCTGCGTTAGGAGCTGAACGCTGCTTTTTTGCAGGTGTTAGGTTTTTTTTCAGCTCAAACAGCCCCATTGTTTCCTATGGGAGAATCGTGCACGAGCACGTTTTTGAGGCTGGCCGCGTCCGTAAGCAACTCTGGTATCGAGAGTTGCATTTGTGGTAAAAATGCTCTACGCTCCTTTTTTTGAGCCTAACGCAGCATTTTTTTGAACTCTCGATACCATAGTTCATTTTATGGTGCGGCCAGATAAAAGCCCGCGGAGCGTTAACAGACCATCTACCGCCAAACTCCAAATCTAGGCCTATGTATTTAATTTACTCTAATTCAAAAAATCATAGCAAAAAAAAAAATTTGTGTTGAGGGTCAATGCAATACTATTTTTTAGTTCAACCTTACCTATATTATCCATATATATAATATAGAATGTAAAAAAAAATGTTCATGCTCCATCATGTACATTAAAGGGACACTGTACCAAATAATTTTCTTTCGTGATTCAGATTGAGCATGAGATTTTAAGCAATTTTCTAATTTACTCCTATTATCAAATTTTCTTCATTCTATTGGTATCTTTATTTGAAATGCAAGAATGTAAGTTTAGATGCCGGCAAATTTTTGGTGAACAACCTGGGTTGTCCTTGCTGATTGGTGGATAAATTCATCCACCAATAAAAATGTGCTGTCCAGAGTACTGAAACAAAAAAAGAAGCTTAGATGCCATCTTTTTCAAATAATGATAGCAAGAGAACGAAGAAAAACAGAATTTATGCTTACCTGATAAATTACTTTCTCCAACGGTGTGTCCGGTCCACGGCATCATCCTTACTTGTGGGATATTCTCTTCCCCAACAGGAAATGGCAAAGAGTCCCAGCAAAGCTGGTCACATGATCCCTCCTAGGCTCCGCCCACCCCAGTCATTTGACCGACGGACAGGAGGAAATATATATAGGAGAAACCATATGATACCGTGGTGACTGTAGTTAGAGAAAATAATTCATCAGACCTGATTAAAAAACCAGGGCTGGCCATGGACCGGACACACCGTTGGAGAAAGTAATTTATCAGGTAAGCATAAATTCTGTTTTCTCCAACATTGGTGTGTCCGGTCCACGGCATCATCCTTACTTGTGGGAACCAATACCAAAGCTTTAGGACACGGATGAAGGGAGGGAGCAAATCAGGTCACCTAAATGGAAGGCACCACGGCTTGCAAAACCTTTCTCCCAAAAATAGCCTCCGAAGAAGCAAAGTATCAAATTTGTAAAATTTGGCAAAAGTGTGCAGTGAAGACCAAGTCGCTGCCTTACATATCTGGTCAACAGAAGCCTCGTTCTTGAAGGCCCATGTGGAAGCCACAGCCCTAGTGGAGTGAGCTGTGATTCTTTCAGGAGGCTGCCGTCCGGCAGTCTCATAAGCCAATCGGATAATGCTTTTAAGCCAAAAGGAAAGAGAGGTAGAGGTCGCTTTTTGACCTCTCCTTTTACCAGAATAAACAACAAACAAGGAAGATGTTTGTCTGAAATCTTTAGTAGCCTCTCAATAGAATTTTAGAGCACGGACTACGTCCAAATTGTGTAACAAACGTTCCTTCTTTGACACTGGATTCGGACACAAAGAAGGTACAACTATCTCCTGGTTAATATTTTTGTTGGAAACAACTTTCGGAAGAAAACCAGGCTTAGTACGCAAAACCACCTTATCTGCATGGAACACCAGATAGGGCGGAGAACACTGCAGAGCAGATAACTCTGAAACTCTTCTAGCAGAAGAAATTGCAACCAAAAACAAAACTTTCCAAGATAATAACTTAATATCTACGGAATGTAAGGGTTCAAACGGAACCCCTTGAAGAACTGAAAGAACTAGATTTAGACTCCAGGGAGGAGTCAAAGGTCTGTAAACAGGCTTGATCCTAACCAGAGCCTGAACAAATGCTTGAACATCTGGCACAGCTGCCAGTCTTTTGTGAAGTAAAACAGATAAAGCAGAGATCTGTCCCTTCAGAGAACTTGCAGATAATCCTTTCTCCAAACCTTCTTGTAGAAAGGATAGAATCTTAGGAATTTTTATCTTGTTCCATGGGAATCCTTTAGATTCACACCAACAGATATATTTTTTCCATATTTTATGGTAAATTTTTCTAGTTACAGGCTTTCTAGCCTGAATCAGAGTATCTATTACAGAATCTGAAAACCCACGCTTTGATAAAATCAAGCGTTCAATCTCCAAGCCGTCAGTTGGAGGGAAACCAGATTCGGATGTTCGAATGGACCCTGAACAAGAAGGTCCTGTCTCAAAGGTAGCTTCCATGGTGGAGCCGATGACATATTCACCAGGTCTGCATACCAAGTCCTGCGTGGCCACGCAGGAGCTATCAAGATCACCGAGGCCCTCTCCTGATTGATCCTGGCTACCAGCCTGGGGATGAGAGGAAACGGTGGGAATACATAAGCTATGTTGAAGGTCCAAGGTGCTACTAGTGCATCTACTAGGGTCGCCTTGGGATCCCTGGATCTGGACCCGTAGCAAGGAACCTTGAAGTTCTGACGAGACGCCATCAGATCCATGTCTGGAATGCCCCATAATTGAGTTATTTGGGCAAAGATTTCCGGATGGAGTTCCCACTCCCCCGGATGGAATGTCTGATGACTCAGAAAATCCGCTTCCCAATTTTCCACTCCTGGGATGTGGATCGCAGACAAGTGGCAGGAGTGATCCTCCGCCCATTGAATTATCTTGGTCACTTCTTTCATCGCCAGGGAAGTCCTGCACTGCGCTATGGAAGGACGAGGAACAGAATGAAGTACTTGACAAGAGCTTAGAAGTTTTGATTTTCTGACCTCTGTCAGAAAAATCCTCATTTCTAAGGAATCTATTATTGTTCCCAAGAAGGGAACTCTTGTTGACGGGGACAGAGAACTTTTTTCTTTGTTCACCTTCCATCCGTGAGATCTGAGAAAGGCTAGGACGATGTCCGTATGAGCCTTTGCTTTTGACAGGGACGACGCTTGAATCAGGATGTCGTCCAAGTAAGGTACTACTGCAATGCCCCTTGGTCTTAGAACCGCTAGAAAGGACCCTAGTACCCTTGTGAAAATCCTTGGAGCAGTGGCTAATCCAAATGGAAGTGCCATAAACTGGTAATGCTTGTCCAGAAAAGCAAACTTTAGGAACTGATGATGTTCCTTGTGGATAGGAATATGTAGGTACGCATCCTTTAAATCCACGGTAGTCATAAATTGATTTTCCTGGATAGTAGGTAGGATCGTTCGAATAGTTTCCATTTTGAACGATGGTACCCTGAGAAATTTGTTTAGGATCTTTAGATCCAAAATTGGTCTGAATGTTCCCTCTTTTTTGGGAACTATGAAAAGATTGGAATAAAATCCCATTCCTTGTTCTCTTATTGGAACTGGATGTATCACTCCCATCTTTAACAGGTCTTCTACACAATGTAAGAATGCCTGTCTCTTTATTTGGTTTGAAGATAATTGAGACCTGTGGAACCTTCCCCTTGGGGGTAGTTCCTTGAATTCCAGGAGATAACCTTGAGAAACTATTTCTAGCGCCCAAGGATCCTGAACATCTCTTGCCCAAGCCTGAGCAAAGAGAGAAAGTCTGCCCCCCACTAGATCCGGTCCCGGATCGGGGGCTATCCCTTCATGCTGTTTTGGTAGCAGTGGTAGGCTTCTTGGCCTGCTTACCCTTGTTCCAGCCTTGCATTGGTTTCCAGGCTGGTTTGGGTTGTGAAGTATTACCCTCTTGCTTAGAGGATACAGAATTAGAGACTGGTCCGTTTCTGCGAAAGGGACGAAAATTAGGCTTATTATTAGCCTTAAAAGACCTATCCTGTGGGAGGGCGTGGCCCTTTCCCCCAGTGATGTCTGAAATAATCTCTTTCAAATCAGGTCCAAATAATGTTTTACCTTTGAAAGGAATGTTAAGCAATTTTGTCTTGGAAGACACATCCGCTGACCAAGACTTTAGCCAAAGCACTCTGCGCGCCACGACAGCAAACCCTGAATTTTTCGCCGCTAATCTAGCTAATTGCAAAGCGGCATCTAAAACAAAAGAGTTAGCCAATTTAAGTGCTTGAACTCTGTCCATAACCTCCTCATACGAAGATTCTTTACTGAGCGATTTTTCTAGTTCCTCGAACCAGAAACACGCTGCCGTAGTGACAGGAACAATGCATGAAATTGGTTGTAGAAGGTAACCTTGCTGTACAAAAATCTTTTTAAGCAAACCCTCTAATTTCTTATCCATAGGATCTTTGAAAACACAACTATCTTCGATAGGAATAGTAGTGCGTTTGTTTAGAGTAGAAACCGCCCCCTCGACCTTGGGGACTGTCTGCCATAAGTCCTTTCTGGGGTCGACTATAGGAAATAATTTCTTAAATATAGGGGGGGGAACAAAAGGTATGCCGGGCCTTTCCCACTCTTTATTTACTATGTCCGCCACCCTCTTGGGTATAGGAAAAGCGTCGGGGGGCACCGGAACCTCTAGGAACTTGTCAATCTTACATAATTTCTCTGGAATTACCAAATTGTCACAATCATCCAGAGTAGATAACACCTCCTTAAGCAGTGCGCGGAGATGTTCTAATTTAAATTTAAATGTCACAACATCAGGTTCAGCTTGATGAGAAATTTTTCCTGAATCTGAAATTTCTCCATCAGACAAAACCTCCCTCATGGCCCCTTGAGATTGGTGTGAGGGTATGTCAGAACAGTTATCATCAGCGTCCTCTTGCTCTTCAGTGTTTAAAACAGAGCAATCGCGCTTTCTCTGATAAGTAGGCATTTTGGATAAAAGATTTGCTATGGAGTTATCCATTACAGCCGTTAATTGTTGCATGGTAATAAGTATTGGCGCACTAGATGTACTAGGGGCCTCCTGTGTGGGCATAACTGGTGTAGACACAGTAGGGGATGATGTAGTATCATGTTTACTCCCCTCATTTGAGGAATCATCTTGGGCAATATCATTATCTGTTGCATTACTGTCCTTACTTTGTTTGGACACTATGGCACAATTATCACATAAATTTAAATGGGGAGACACATTGGCTTTCATACATATAGAACATAGCTTATCTGATGGTACAGACATGTTAAACAGGCTTAAACTTGTCAACAAAGCACAAAAAACGTTTTAAAATAAAACCGTTACTGTCACTTTAAATTTCAAACTGAAAACACTTTATTACTGAATATGTGAAAAAGTATGAAGGAATTGTTCAAAATTCACCAAAATTTCACCACAGTGTCTTAAAGCATTAAAAGTATTGCACACCAAATTTCAGAGCTTTAACCCTTAAATTAATGGAACCGGAGCCGTTTTTACATTTAACCCCTATACAGTCCCAGAATGAGGCTCTGTCTATAACTAGAAAGGCCCCCATCTGAAAAAGGTGTCCAACACAGTGCCTGCCGTTTTTCTAAACGTTCCCCAAGATTATAATACCAATAATTAGTTAGAATCTGCATAATATGCCTAGTAAAGCAATTGTTTTAGCCCAGAAAAATGTCTACCAGTTTTTAAGCCCTTTTTGAAGCCCTTTATTCTTTTATGTTTAACTAAGAAAATGGCTTACCGGTCCCCATGAGGGGAAATGACAGCCTTCCAGCATTACATGGTCTTGTTAGAAATATGGCTAGTCATACCTTAAGCAGAAAAGACTGCTAACTGTTTCCCCCAACTGAAGTTACTTCATCTCAACAGTCCTGTGTGGAAACAGCAATCGATTTTAGTTACTGTCTGCTAAAAATCATCTTCCTCTTACAAACAGAAATCTTCATCCTTTTCTGTTTCAGAGTAGATAGTACATACCAGCACTATTTTAAAATAACAAACACTTGATAGAAGAATAAAACTACAAAAAACTCTTAACCATCTCCGTGGAGATGTTGCCTGTGCAACGGCAAAGAGAATGACTGGGGTGGGCGGAGCCTAGGAGGGATCATGTGACCAGCTTTGCTGGGACTCTTTGCCATTTCCTGTTGGGGAAGAGAATATCCCACAAGTAAGGATGATGCCGTGGACCGGACACACCAATGTTGGAGAAAATTGATAATAGGAGTAAATTAGAAAGTTGCTTAAAATTGCATGCTCTTTCTAAATTACAAAAGAAAACATTTGGGTTCAGTGTCCCTTTAAAGTTTAAACATATATAGAATATCAGTTTTTATATGTCTATATATCTATATATCTATATATCTTTATATATATATATATAGATATATATATATATATATATAGATATTGATATGTATATAGAACTATATATCTATATATCGATATCTAGAGAGACAGAGAGAGAGACAGAAAGAGACAGAAAGAGAGAGAGAGAGAGAGATAAGACGAGAGAGAGAAAGAGAGACAGATGAGAGAGATAAAGACGAGAGAGTGGAAGACAAGAGAGAGAGGGAGAGACAAGAGAGAGCAAGATATTGCTCGTTATCTCTCAAATTTTTTATTTTTGGGGGGGGGGCAATTTACATACATGGATGCTGAAGATACATAACAATAATATATAACCTGTATCTAATGTGTACATAAACATTTATATTTTCACAGATCGCAGGCGTGATCTAGTGCCACGATACATGCGGCCAGTATCTATGGCAACGCCCAGGAGAAACCACTCCTCACCACCGTTGCCGATGAGGTATATCACAGCACCTCATGTGGATTCAGGGAGAGCTGAAGTCCCTGATATCCAAGGTAACTTACAAATTATCATACTATGTTTGAAAAATATAACTTTACAATTTGTAATATTTTAAATGTTATTAAAGCCAGCATGTTGAAAGGACAATAAAAACAAACATTTTCTTTCCAATTTTACAAAAAAGATTGGAATAATTTTAAACATTGACAATATAGTTGAAATCCATTTACTTAATTCTATAGCTATCATTTGAGGAAGTTATCACATTGCATATGGATTTGGCATTTAATCAAGACATCTCTGATCATTAACAAATCTTCAACTACGAAGAATATCTAGCTTTTCTTAGAAATCGAAGAATGAATTAAACTATCATGATTGAAAACATTTATAATCTCTTTATAAAAGATGAAAGGGAAAATTTATATTTTTAAATTACAGTTTATGTATTTATAAAATTATTCAAAAAAATTAATATTTTGGAGACTTTGAACATTTTTTTAAATGAAAGAATCGTACAATTTGGTATTGGACATTGATCTGACTAATACTTATTCATTACTATGTTTCATCTCTTACAGACGACCAAGTACTGGGGATAATTCCACCAGCAGTGGAGGTGGCTAGGGGGGGGGGGAGGAGGAGGAGGAGATGCCGCCTTTTGAGGAAGAGGAGGGGGAGTTATTTATCGAGGAAGCATTGCCAAGGGAGGAAGAAGAGGAGGTGCCTATAGTGGAATGTAAGTGAAAATAATATACTGTTTTCCAAATTCGATATTGATAAATTATTTCTCTAACATACATTATTTGGTTATTTTTCTAGATCGAGATCAGGGGACACAAACGGGACCATTTCTGCAGCCGGTCTTTGACGAACTTGCAGAGGCCCTACGCGCAGTTGCTAGGGCAGTTCGTCATATGCAGCAGGCGCTAAATGATATTTGATTGTTTTGGTGTTTTGCTTTTGGTTTGGGTTATTTATAAAAAAAGAAAAATTAAAAAATTAGTTTATTGCAGTTATTACTGTCTCACTGTATTGATTTAAAGATTAATTTCTAGTGACATTGAAAAAAACAAGGTAAATCAGTATAAATATGCAACAATTTCACAAAATATATAGCTGCAGTATATAAAAATATATAGCTGCAAATATATATAAATGAAAGCACATAAGGGGGCGTGTTTCTGGCAATTATTAAGAATCAAAAGAAATAGTAAAATAGGGAGCAGCAGTATAAAGAATGATGATCGATAACACTGTCCACCAGATCTTATGAGGCGGACAGTAATCGCAACAATTACAAATGATACAGTACCATCGTGTTGATTGACACTACCTTCTGGTCGTCAATTATCTTCAAGTCTGCAGGGTGCGGCGTTGCAGCAGGAGCTCACAAGACCTGCTGTTGCAATGCTGAATAGAGAAAGGATATTCAGCAAGGTCTTGCGGACCTGATCCACACTGTCGTATCAGGTCCGCAAGATATTTGTAATATTTGAATTGTTATATGATTGACTATCGCATCTCCATTGCTATTTCACGTAGAATAGGTTATCTGAGGAGTCAAGTGAAAGTAAATATGAAAAATTAATGTTCATCCTTCAGATATTAAGTTTTGAGTATGTAGCTACACCCTTATTGAACAATTACAAAAACTTCAATAACACGGCTAAAATATATTTTTGAAATAAATTGTATATATGGTGGGGAAACTTGTGAGGATAAGGCAAGCACTAGAAATTTAATCAAATACACCACTTTTTAAGGCTTAGTAAATTTATACTCTCATCCTCCTACCTAGAGACATAAAAGACAACGGTCAACTGACTGTACTGGCAGTACAATTCAATTATCCATTGGCAATCATTCATGAGTTGACCTTGCAGATTAAACAACAATTCAAAAAACAATTTTAAAGGGTGGTTCAATTGATTTCTCTTGATTCTCAGCCTAGATTCCTTCTTTTTAAAATAAAGGTAACAAAAGCACTAATTTAAAAGGTTAATATTAATTTTTAAAATAATTCTAAATGGAATTTTAAATGATAATTCGGAACGTACATAAATGTGCTTGGTTTTCCTTTGAGAAGAGTTCAAGGTTGGTATTGTCGCTTGAAAATTTATTCTATGATATTGGTGTTCCATTTATTAATTAAAAGTATATATGAATTAAAACATATAAATATATATATATATATATTTTTAAGTATCTATTAATATCTATAACTTCATATCTCTCTCTCTTTGTATGTATGTACATATATATATATATATATATATATATATATATATACATACATACATACATACATACATTAACATTATATTTTAAAATGACATAGAAACATATGTACATACATACAGAGAAATATAAAGTGATAGATACAGATATATTAATATATATCTAAAAATAGATAGATAGATAGACATATCTCTCTCTCTCTCTCTCTCTTGCTCTCACTCTGTCTTGCTCTCTATATATCTAGATATGATGTGGCATAAGAAACAGAAATCTATTATAAAATTAGATGTACACAATGTGGGGGGGGGGGGGGGAGGTCGACATAAAAAATGCATTAGATCCAATATATAACAAGAAAAAAATGCCTTTAATTAATTTGGGTACAAGTGTGTCTCTCTATTTTGAGCACAGTGTGGGACCTAACTTGTCGCAATTAATTACTATAGAAAGAAAAAAAAAAGGCTTGAAGGTAAGCTAGCTCCCACTGGTGTAGATATTAGTCGTTTCCTATACCCTTCATATATATAAATACAGATAGATATATATCTATCTATATGATGCTGGAAAAGAAAGAAGTAAATTAGAAATTACGTTAACACTAGGGAGGGGGCATGTAATGCATTCGTTATAGCATACAAAATGAAATTTTTTATTTGAAGGAATTAGGCTCCAAGTATGCCTCTCTATAACAATTAGTATGTGCAGTGTTGGACCTTACTTATCGCAATGAATAAAAATACAGACAACAGAAACACATAGTAGGCTCAACGGTCAGCTAGCTACTTGCTATATTTACTATTCTATAGCACAATAAAAATAAAATTGCCAAAAATATATATATATATATATATGTACATAGATATAGATATAGATAAATATACAAATAAAAATAAATATATATATATATATATATATCATCTGCTGAAAAAGTAGGTGCTCTGTTCATTGAATTTACTGGACATATAAATAAAGTTGGGAAAATCTCGAATCGATGAGACTTCGATCACAAGAGTCCGCTTCTCTTCGCACCGTACTTGACGCGCATATTTTGGATGTGTTTTTTGATAACTATGGCGAACGTAATTACGGTCCGCGACGGCGATGTATGTCGAACTATGGCGAGTGTACTTGACGTCGCGATTGCTGCATATTAGACGCTTTGATAACTACCCCCCTTTAAATCAATATTTACATAAAGGGTGTTTCCTGTGATGGTTAAGAGTGCTGGTTATCTAAAGAGTGTATATTTCTTCAATGTTTCATTCTGAGTCGCACTGCAAGTTCTCTTTATTATATTTTTCTTTTTCTTTTCTATAAAGATAAGCAATTTTAACTTGACCTATAGTTGGTCTTTTTTGGGACTGTTAACACATATGGATTCGTTGTCAGATGTAGTTATATAGATCAGTGTACTTATATTTTCATATTCAATTGTAATTATATGTATGTACTATTGAGTCACTATGAAAGGATGTCTTATACTTGGATGCTAAGTGCCTCTCACTAGCCTGATTGTGTTCTCCATGGGCAGCTTGGAACATAATTCTAAATGAGTGAATAACTCAATCCTATTCATATTAGATCCTTGTCTCATCCTGTTTTTTTATATTTAGGATAGAGAGTAACTTTCAGTCTCTACTTTCCTTCGAATACCTGCCTTTAATGTAAGCATATATTACCCCTACGGGGTTTCTATGGTAGATACTTAGCTGGAATGGGTAACCAACGTTTCCCTCTTATCTTATAATGTGGTTTAACTTGGTCAAAGAATTTAAAAGGTTGATGAGTGAATTAGGGTGGAATTATACTGGCAGATAGATTGTTCAGGGCAGGAAAAGGAGGTGATGGATGAGAGGAGAGGTTTGAGAGAGCTAGTGAGCTGATAGTGACTTAGTGCTTCTAATCTAGTGACTTAGTGCTTCTGTCAAGTTTGGTGTGAGGGGTAGAGGGAGGGGGAGTTGTAGGTAGGGAAGTTATGTTGCAAGTTAGGAGATGATGGTCAGAGAGAGGAAAAGGGGAGTTTGTTAAATTTGAAAGAGTGCATCGATAGGTGAAAATCAGATCAAGGGAATGACCATCTTTATGAGTGGGAGAGTCAGTCCATTGTGACAGGCCAAAAGAGGAATTCAGTTGAAGAAGTTGTATTGCAGAGGAGGCATTGGGATTGTCAAGAGGGATGTTAAAGTCGCCAAGAATGAGGACAGGGGTGTCTGAGGAAAGGAAATAAGGAAGCCAGGCAGCAAGGTGATCTAAAAATTGAGTTGGGGAGCCAGGGGTGCGGTATATGACTGCAACACGTATAGAGAGGGGAGAGAATAACCGAATCATGTGTGCTTCAAATGAAGAAAATGTGAGTGAAGAGAAGGGCTGTATTTGTTGGAAGGTGCAACAAGAGGAAAGTAAAATGCCGACCCCACCTCCTTGTCTATTGCTAGACCTAGGAGTGTGGCTGAAATGGAGACCCCCATGTGACAGTGCAGCAGTGGATGCTGTGTCTGAAGAGGAGAGCCAGGTTTCTGTAAGAGCCAGAAGGTTAAGAGAGTGGGAGATAAAGAGATCATGGATAGAAGTGAGCTTGTTGCAAACAGATCGAGAGTTCCAGAGTGCACAAGTGAAGGGGGAGGGGTTGTTAGATGTAAGAGGAATGCGATTAAGGTTACCAGAGTTTAGTTTATGAAGTCTATTGAAAGGCACACAAGGATTTGAAAAGTTAGGAGGTTGTGAGGGACCAGGATTAGGGGAGATGGAGCCAGCAGCTAGTATGAGCAAGAGGGAGAGTGACATGAGATGAGAAGCAGATTTGCAGTAATGAGACTGTTGTTTGGCTGAAGTGCAGGGGGGAGAGCGAGTATTTAGGAATAGGTAGAGTTCATGAGTAGAAAAGTAAGGTGAGTATAAGAGAGATGGGCTAATGAACAGTGCAGGTGGAGAGGGAGAAGGAGTAAGTGAGTAATGTAGTTTGTTATAGAGACAAGAGGAAGCAAAAAGGAATATGAAGATATTGAGCATTATTCTGAAAGTGGGAACCAAGTAAACACATAAGACACAGTGTTACAGCAGCACTTGCAAAAGGATACAATGAGATACAAAAAACATAGTATTACAAGAGTACTTGCCTTGTGTCTTGCCCCTTGCCCAATCCTTGTTCAATTCTTGTATAATTCTTAAAAATTATTGCCTCACTTATAAAATGTTCACTTTGAAAATGTGAACATATGCTATTGTTAAAAAGTACACAGCCCTGTAAGCAGTGCACCCCTGTGCAGTGCACATCCCCTAACTAGCCTGAAATATATACAGGTAGGGCAGTCAGCTTACTGATAAATAAAATACTATCTAAAAAAACTAAGCTCCCCATTGCCCTGAAAAGGGCATTTGGCTGGGCATTGACCTTAAAAGGGCAGTTAGCTCTTTTGCAGTCCCAACCCCTAGCCTAAAAATAAAACCCACCCAATACACCCTTAAAAAACCTAACACTAACCCCCTGAAGATCGACTTACAGTTCAGAAGGAAGCGGCAGAAGTCTTTATCCAACCGGGCCGAAGTTCTCAATGAAGCCGGGAGAAGTCTTCATCCAAGCCGGGCGAAGTGGTCCTCCAGACAGGCAGAAGTCTTCATCCAGATGGCATCTTCTATCTTTATCCATCCGACGCGGAGCGGGTCCATCTTCAAGACATCTGACACAGAGCATCCTCTTCATCCGATGACTAAAGATGAATGAAGGTACCTTTAAGTGACGTCATCCAAGATGGCGTCCCTTAGATTCTGATTGGCTGATAGAATTCTATCAGCCAATCGGAATTAAGGTAGAAAAAATAATATTGGCTGATTTAATCAGCCAATAGGATTGAGCTCGCATTCTATTGGCTGCTCCAATCAGCCAATAGAATGCAAGCTCAATCCTATTAAAGCACAACTTGTAATCTAGCAGTTAGTATGGTGTTAATGCTATTAGATAGTAACTTACTAAAAATCTTAATATCTGTCTTTAGCAGAGATATAGGTCGATAACTGCTTGGCTCATTTTGTGATTTATCAGGTTTGAGTATGACCAAAATTTGAGCTTGTAACATGACCGGTGAGAATTTGCAGAAATTGTTTATACTTTGGAATAATGTCAGAAGGTGCAGGGCTAAATATCTCTAATGGTCTTATAATATTGGTTAATGAAGCCAACTGGGCCTGGACTTTTACCTGTTGGAAGTTGGGATATAACTTTTGAATTTCTTCCAGGGGTATTGGTCTGTCCAAGTCAGCGGTCTGGTCAGGAGTTAACTAGGGTAAGCCTGTTCTTTCTATATATTGTTGTGTGTCAGTGAGGTGTGTTTCTGAGTTTGGAGCTTTAAGGTTTTATAGTTATTTGTAAAAATTGCTAAAAAGACTCGCTATATCTTTACTATCATGCACATGTGAACTATTCTCTGTCTTGATTTTGTGTATGTGAGTTTGCCCTGTTTTTGCTTTTAGAGCTTGTGCCAACAGAGGGCCAATTTTGTTACCCTCGTAGAAGAATTTTTTTCTTAGCGCTAGGGCTTTCCTTTGTGCTTCCTGTATTAGAATATTATTAATCTGTTTCCGAGTCGAGGTGAGAAGTGTAAGTAGGTAAGAGTTTTTGGGCAAATTTTTATGTTGTAGTTCTAGACGCTGCAAGTGCTCATTTAAGTTCTTCAAAGTGGAATTGTAATTTTGAATGGGCCTGCTGTTTATTGCACTCACCCCTTATAACTGCCTTGTGTGCTTCTCAGACTATGAGAGGTGAATATTCCAGGGTACTATTGAATTGGAAGTATTCTGTAATGGAGGCCTTAGTGTCTGAAGGGTCGGTGGGTGATGCAGCAAGTATTCATCTAATCTCCATGTATATGGGTATATTGGATAATCCGGCCATATTAGATCTAGTGTAATTATGGAGTGATCTGACCAAGCTGTCGGTAGTATGTCTATGTCGGATGCAATGGATAGGCTAGATTGATCTATAAACAGATAGTCAATTCTGGAGTACATGGACCATGGATGAGAATAAATTGTATAATTCCTTTGTTGGGGGTGCTGGATCCGCAAAGCATTCACCAACCCCAACTTCCTACAACAACCAAAAACAGAGTCAGGGGTTCTCGATGAGTGCCCTGGGTTATGAGTAGATGTATGCAAAGAGGAATCCATTGTTACATTGAGATCCCCCCCAGTATAAATGTGCTTTTCTGAGTTTCTAGTACCATAGATTGTACGCGTTTAAAGAAGGAGGTTCTATTTGAATTGGGAGTATATATATTAACCAACGTTATTGGCCTATTAAACAACAAACCCACCACTATAATGATTATCCCTTCTTTATCTGAGTTTATTAACTGAAAATGGAGACTTCTGTGAAAGAGAATCCCCACTCCATTCCTTTTCTTTTCATTTGAGTTAAAATATCATAATGGGAAATCTTTGGAAAATAATTTTGGTTCAGCTGGCTTGGGGAAATGGGTTTCTTGTATGAAAATTATTGAGCTTTTTTGTTTTGCAAACCATTTCAGAGCTATTAAACGCTTAGTGGGAGAGTTAAGGCCGTTTGTTTGTTTTTTAAAACTATACGGATAGGTCTATTCATTGTTGGTGTATGTGTGTCGGCTAGGCTTATGTATTGGTGCGTGTAGCTTCTTACCTTGGAATAGGGTTACAGATCCAAGAGTGGGGCTCTCCACCCCGGGACTTACAAATCGATAGGAGGGAATGTAGAGATCAACATAATATAGAGGACTTCTAGGACCGAGAGAATGGTCTTGAATATTGAGGATACATAAAACAAAACGTTTAAGCTAAAAACAAAAGGTAATGGTTAACAATAACAATAACCTTGACCCTCTAAGGGCTATTCCTAACTGATTGCGCAAGGGGGTACTGCAGTAGCTAACCACTATAGCTGTTCCTTGCGCTGAACAAATACTATACTATTATACCATAGGAGGTTAGACAAATAACCAACTTTACGAGAGTTTACATTAGCAATAGATTAATTTGCTATATTTATAAGAGCCTAATCTAGAGTCTGGGCTGACATTTCAGAGTTTCACTCTGACCAGGTGAAGGTCAACAGGTAAACATCATGGCCACCTAGTAAATGTGAAATCAACCTCAGGGTGGTATCTTTCTCTAGGTTTTGTGGATTGCTTCATCCATGTAGAGGATTTATGTTTCTTTGTTACTGTGGACCATTTTTGTCGCTGAGGTTTAGGTCAGCTTGCCATAAGATTTGGAGAGTCAAAGTCCCCTTCTTCCATTTGAGGTGATTTAGGCTGAGGTATGTTCAGTTGTGAACAGATTTTTTCAAGGTCTTCAATGTCCTTATAGATCACTTCTTTGTTGTCCTTTAAGACCTTAAGTGAAAAAGGGAAGCCCCAGCGATATGGTATACTGAGCCCTCTTAAATGTGTAGTGAGGAATCCAAATATCTTTACATTTTGGAAGTGTAAGAAGGCTCAGATCTGTGTATATTTGTAAATTAGATCCTTCCCAAGTTACTGGGTATTTTTTCCTGACTGCTGCCATAATCTCCTTTCCTTGAAAGTAGTGGCACTTTAGTATGACGTCTCTAGGTGGTACCGATTCCACAGGCTTGGGTCTCAAGGCACTGTGAGCTCTATCTAGTAGAACTTTGGTGCCAGGCTCTGCATCCAACAAATGATAGAATAGAGTCTGCAAATATTGTGGTAGCTCAGTGGTTAAAACAGATTCTGGAATACCTCTGATCTGTATATTCTGACGATGGCCTCTATTGTCCAGATCCTCAATCTGGCTTTGAAGGTGTGTGATTTTCATTGTTTGGTACTGCAGCTGCAGTGTCGTTGAATTGGTGGATTCAGAGAGTTTTTCTGCATGTTCTTCTAACTGTACTACTCTGTTGCTGATATCTGTGATATCTTTTTTGACCTCTGCTAGGTTGTCTTTGATTATCTGGCTTACTTGAAACATAAATGCTGTAAAGTCTGCCTTTGAAGGTAAAAATTTCAGATCTGCTCTAGTAAGAGGATATTCTTCCTCTTGTAGTGTGGTATCAATATCCCCTCTGTCTTCGCCGGGATCTGAATGTGGGGAAACTGGCTGTGAAGTATTTATGGGCTCTAGAGTTTAAAAGTATGCGTTTATCTTTGCTCCAAGGGTTTCCACAGCTTTTATGTTTTTATCTGACATAGTTTGTCGCCTTGACACCATTTTGGTATAGTTATCTCTGCTCTGTGTCAGAGGAAAAAGTTCTTTGCTCTTTTATCTATATTCAACTGTGTCAGGCTCCCCCTGGGGAAATTTGTCTCAGGCCACTGAGAGTTTTAAATGAATTTGTTAATCTAACCCTCTAGCTATTTGTGTTTTGTCAAGATGTCTCTGAAAGCTTGGCTGGATTGTCGTTAGTGTATACTGAGAAACAGGTTTATTCCGTCTCCAGCAATCTGGGAATAGCTATGAGGGGTTGTGATTCTGTCTGTGCCTTGATCTTTGCCAGTGAAAGAGAAAAGACTACATTAATTGTGCATTTCTGTTTGTTAAGCAGCTCCTACTACCATCTTACTGATCTTCTTATGGCAGTCTAACATTTTATCTAACTCTTGCTGTCATAATATTTTATTCCCAATCAGTGGGTGTCTAGGGTATAAGATCGTACGTAGCTGCGTTTCGAGGCCTCAGGCGACAATGCAAAGACTCACGTGGTGGGAAGGACTCTGATGTATTTCTGTCGCTTTAACAGGGCTCTGTACAGTGTCGATCCCTTTGCAGTTTTCAGGCTGGTACTCGGTTGTTCATATGACTGTATATTTCAGCGGTAGGCCTGTAGAGATGTTGTGCAGTTTGCGCTCCTCACAAACTATCTCCCATCCGGTAGTGGTGAGTGTGCTCCAGAGCTCCTAATCCTCGATCGTAGGAAAACTGGTGCCTTACTGCATCTGTTCACCCCGTCTCAGTGTCACTTTGGGTCCTCTGGTATGCTTACTGTGTCGCGCAAGGCCTCAGCTTCACAGAGCTTCATACAAATGCCGCCATGCTGCTCTCCGGCCGGCTCCGCCCCATGTCATGACTTTTTATGTTTTGATTTTTGTATATTCGGATTTCGGATACGCATGATGCTTGTTCATATAGTTTTCAATCCTCAATAAAAAATTATTGGAAAAAAAAAAGATCAGCAATTCAGAGGAACTTGTTTAGTTAAATTTAAAATCCTAAAGCAGGTTTAATTGTACTTAAAGACAGGATATTCACTTTACAAAAATGTTCATATCATACTTTAAGCGTATTCTTCTAGGGGCCCTTTTTTGCAAGGTGAAGATCTGGAGGCCTCACTTCTTAATAATCTATTTATCAGTTCCCCAGGGTTCTTGTTTGTCTGTTCTCTTTAAAAGAGAAGTGTTTTGTACATCACAATGCTAATGGAAATGCTTGGCCACAGGAGTCTTAGTAAAGGTTTTGCCTATGGACTAGAGATGCTCCCTAATTCTTTTTTTAACCCTTTCTCTGTTGAGCTATTTTCACACCACTGTGCTTGTGCTACTGTTTTTCTAGTAGTTGTTTGTCTCTCATTGCATTTACACATAAATTATACTATACTAGTCCTAAAGTCCGTTCACACGGGCCATTTTTTGCAGTACAGCGGTCCCACCCCTTGCTCTCTCTCTCCCCCTCTGTTTTTGTGCTCTCTCTTCCCCTCTCTTTTGTGCTCTCTCCCCCTCTCTTTTGCACTCTCTCCCCCTCTCTTTTGCGCTTTCTCTCGCTCCACCTCTCTTTTGCTCTCTCTCTCCCCCCTCTCTTTTGCTCTCTCTCTCCCCCTCTCTTTTGTGCTCTCTCCCCTCCCTTTTGCACTCTCTCCCCCTCTCTTTTGCGCTCTCTCCCCCTCTCTTTTGTGCTCTCTCTCGCTTCACCTCTCTTTTGCTCTCTCTCTCCCCCTCTCTTTTGCTTTCTCTCCCCCCTCTCTTTTGCTCTCTCTCACCCTCTCTTTTGCTCTCTCTCTCCCCCTCTCTTTTATGCTCTCTCCCCCCTCTCTTTTGCATTCTCTCTCTCTTTTGCACTCTCTCCCCTCTCTTTTGTGCTCTCTCTCTCCCTCCCTCTTTTGCGCTCTATCTCCTCCCCTCTCTTTTGCGCTCTCTCTCTCCCCCCTCTCTTTTGCTCTGTCTTTCTCTCCTTTTTCTGCTCTCTCTCCATCCCTCTCTTTTGCTCTTTCTCTCCATCCCTCTCTTTTGCTCTCTCTCTCCCACCTCTCTTTTGCTCTCTCTCTCCCCCTCTCTCCGCCCTCTATTTTGCTCTCTCTCCCCATCCCTCTCTTTTGCTCTCTCCCCCTCTCTATTGCTCTCTCTCCCCCTCTCTTTTATGCTCTCTCTCCCCCCTCTCTTTTGCATTCTCTCTCTCTTTTGCATTCTCTCTCTCCCCCCCTCTTTTGGATGCTCTCTCTCCCCCTCTCTTTTGCGCGCTCTCTCTCTCCCCCTCTCTTTTGTGCTCTCTCGCTCTCCCCCCTCTCTTTTGTGCTCTATCTCCTCCCCTCTCTTTTGCGCTCTCTCTCTCCCCCCTCTCTTTTGCTCTGTCTTTCTCTCCTTTTTTTTTTGCTCTCTCTCCATCCCTCTCTTTTGCTCTTTCTCTCCATCCCTCTCTTTTGCTCTCTCTCTGCCACCTCTCTTTTGCTCTCTCTCTCCCTCTCTCTCCACCCCTCTATTTTGCACTCTCTCTCCATCCCTCTATTTTGCTCTCTCTCCCCCTCTCTATTGCTCTCTCTCCCCCCTCTGTTTTGCTCTCTCTCCCCCTCTCTTTTTCTCTCTCTCCCCTCTCTATTGCTCTCTCTCCCCCTCTCTTTTGCTCTCTCTCATCCTCTCTTTTTCTCTCTCTTCCCTCTATTCTGCTCTTTCCCCTCTCTTTTTTTCTCTATCCCATCTATTTTTCTCTCTCTCCCTACTCTCTTCTGGACTTCCCCCTCTTTAGCTCTTTCCTATCTTTTTTGTCTCTCCCCCTCTCTTTCTATTTCTCTTCCCTCTCTGTCACGCCGACCATGCCCCCGCCACGTCCGACCACTCCAATTATCCCGGAATGAAGGTGCCCGGGACCGGTGGAATCCAAATTTTGGATCAGTCCTCTGGGGTGTTGCGTCCTGTGTGACCGCACAGGTCGCACACCCCAAAGGCCAGCCATATATATATATATATATATATATATATATATATACATATTTGTGCAAAAAAAAAAAACAGAAGAATAAATGGAAATATGTATTTTTAAATAGAACATATTCTGCTTTGTGAAGAACATTGGAATGTGAAATATTCATATTTCCATGTTGGGTTAGCGCACTTGAGAATATGCAATGCTTACATTCTTCTATGCTGAATTGACTGGTCCTGCTCTAATGTGAGTGTGTATAAGAGTGTGTTTATGTGTATGTCTGTGTGTGTGCATGAGCATGTGTATATATGTGTGTATATGTATTTATGTGTGTGTGTGTGTATCTGTGTGTATGTATCTGTCTGTATGTGTATCTGTAGCTGTCTCGGTGCGTATGTATATATGTGTGTGTGTATGCCCATATCTGTGTGTATCTGTATGTGTGTGTGACAGTGGCGTCACTAGGGGGGGGCGGGGGGGGCGGTCCGCACCCGGGTGACACCCTCCAGGGGGTGTAACCAAAAAATTTTTTTTTTTTTTTTTTTTTTTAATTTTATTGAAATTCAAAGAAATACAATGTTGAGATGCATAGATTTTTTTTTATTAGTGGGGCTGGCATTTGTGAACATTGGTGGGACTGGGGAAGTTGTAGACACACAATTTTTTTGCCCCTTGAGCAAGTGCTGCAATTTCAACAAATAGTTTTCCCGGCTGCTTTTGCTTGTTTGTACTTTGATTCTCCCCTGCCCAATTTCTCTATGAATGTTGTGGGCATGCCGTGGGGCTTGCAAAGTTGCGCTGCTAGCCTAAACTTGCCTGCCTATCTGTGCTCACTGCTCAGTGACATGTGGAGCAGTGGAGTCACTCACTGCTGTGCTGTCTCTCTAAACGGAAACTGGCAAATCATGAGGGGATGCCTGACACCTGACCACATGACTGTTTGACACTGTCTTTAAAGTGAAGGAGCCACGTATGATGCCCACCAGACCCTTACGGTTACGGTACACTAAGTGCACACTGAACAGGTAGGAGGGCGGGCGGGGGTCTGGGGGGTGGGCAGACTGTGTGTGTCTCAGTGTCTTTGTGTGTGTGTGCGTCTGAGTGTGTTTCCGAGTGTTTGTGTGTGCATCTGAGTATGTTTTTAAGTGTGCCTGAGTGTTTGTATGTGTGTATGCCTGTGTTTTTGTGTGTCTGCTTTCTGGGGGGGGGGTGACACCATAACTTACCGCACCGGGTGACACCAACCCTAGTGACGCCACTGTGTGTGTATGCGTATAATATGTGTATAAATGTATGTGTGTGTATGTGTATGTATATGTGTCAGTGTCTTTGTGTGAATGTGCCTGTGTCTGTCTGTTCAGTGTGTGTTTCTGTATGTTCTGTTAGATCATATTTGTGGGTGTATATGTATATATGTTTGTGTGTGTCTGTGTGTATCTGTGGGTGTGTATGTGTATACATGTGTATGCGTGGTTTCTGTGTTTATGTGAGTGTATATTTCTGTGTGTTCTGTTTGATGATATGTTTGGGTGTACTGTATGTGTATATATGTGTGTGTCTGTGTATCTGTGGGTGTGTATGTGTATACATATTTGTGTGGTATCTGTGTGTATGTGAGTTTGTGTCTGTGTGGTCCGTTTGAGAATGTTTTTTTTTTTTATGTATTTCTGTGTGAGTGTCATGTTATTACTTGTGTGTGTGTGTTTGTGCTTTTGGGTGCACCCCCTTATACAATAGGATGCACACACCTATGTGATCAAGTCCATCTAGATAAGTGTAACAATTCACAAACAGCACTCTGTAAGAATGTACAGGGACAAGCTGACTGAGGGAGGGCAGAAGAGAGTAAGTGGCATTCTGAGCTAGAACAAATAGAGTTCCTAGTACTTTACTGAAATGTAATTGGAGACGCTGGGCAGAATGGTATATGCATGTCTTTGCGGCAAAGACATGCATATACCATTCTGCCCAACCTCTCCAATTACATTTCAGTAAAGTACTAGGAACTCTGACTTTGCCAGAAACAATAGTGACCTAAGTACAGACTGGAAATGCAAGGAGACAACCTTACTGAGATGGAGGTCAGAATGAGAGTAAATGCTCTCCAATAATGGTTCCATGATAGTTTAAAAAGTAAAAATTAGACTTAAATTTCTGGTCTGTTTCAATAGTGCTCATTTGAATGTATGATAGAAAATGTTATAGTTTACATTCTCTTTAGCTAATAGTAACAAATTATGACTAAACAGTCAGCTGTTTGTGAGGAGACCTGATAATTATATTAACATGTTAAATTACAAACAGCAGACTGTTTATTTAAACACAGTTTAAAACATAGCTGGAAAAAGCAGACAGACAGGTCAAGCTCAGCAACATCTTGGGCGTGATCCGATATATACGGCGCAGGTTTCGGCGCAAGCGTGCAAACCTGCGTCGCCCGTAATTTCACCTTGCGCATCGGGGTATTACATATAGGGCGCCGGCATTTCCTAAGTGCCGTAAGTCGGATAAACTAGCAATGTCCAGAAATAAGCGTAAGTACAAATTTCTGGAGTCGCCAGTGACTTACGGCACTTTAGAAACTGCCGGCGCCTAAGAAAACTAACTAAACTTTTAAATGTCCCGTAACAGTCTAACACGCCTCCCAAAAATAAGCCCCACATGTATACCCCTATATCCGCAATCCCCCCTCTCACTCCTAATAATAAATGTATTAACCCCTAAACTGCCATAGCCCACAACGCAATACACCTATTAAAGTATTAACCCCTAAACCACCATAGCCCACATAGCCTATTAAATCTATTAATCCCTAATCTGCCGCCGCCAACGTCGCGGCCACTATAATAAAGTTATTAACCCCTAAACCTAAGTCTAACCCTAACACCCCCCTAACTTAATTATTATTTAAATAAATTTAAATAAATTTACTATTATTAACTAAAGTATTCCTATTTAAAACTAAATACTTACCTATAAAATAAACCCTAAGATAGCTACAATACTGTATAATTAATAATTACATTGTAGCTATTTTAGGATTTATTTTTATTTTACAATCAACTTTGTATTTATTTTAACTAGGTGCAATAGCTATTAAATAGTTAATAACTTTTTAATAGCTACCTAGTTAAAATAATTACAAAATTACCTGTAAAATAAATCCTAACCTAAGTTACAAATACACCTAACACTACACTATCATTAAATTAAATAAATAAATTAACTACAATTATCTAAAATTAAATGCAATTAAATAAACTAAACTATAGTACAAAAAAACAAACACTAAATTACAAAAAATAAAAAAAATTACAAGAAGTTTAAACTAATTACACCTAATCTAAGCCCCCTAATACAATAAAAAATCCCCCCAAAATAATAAAATGCCCTACCCTATACTAAATTACAAATAGCCCTTAAAAGGGCCTTTTGCGGGGTTTGCCCCAAAGTAATCAGCTCTTTTACCTGTAAAAAAAAGAACAATCCCCCCAACATTACAACCCACCACCCACACAGCCCTACTCTAAAACCCACCCGATCCCCCCTTAAAAAAACCTAACACTACCCCACTACCCCATTGAAGATCACCCTACCTTGAGCCATCTTCACCCAGCCGGGCCGAAGTCTTCATCCGATCCAGGCACAAGTGGTCCTCCAGCCGGGCAGAAGTCTTCATCCGATCGGGGCAGAAGAGGTCCTAAATCCGGCATAAATCTTCATCCAAGCGGCATCTTCTATCTTCATCCTTCCGGCGAGGAGCAGCTCCATCTTGAAGACATCCGACGCGGAGCATCCTTCCTGCACGACGACTACCCGACGAATGGCTGGTCCTTTAAATGATGTCATCCAAGATGGCGGCCCTCAAATTCTGATTGGCTGATAGGATTCTATCAGCCAATCGGAATTAAGGTAGGAAAAATCTGATTGGTTGATTTAATCAGCCAATCGGATTGATAGAATTGACCTCACATTCTATTGGCTGATCCAATCAGCCAATCGGATTGAACTTCAATCAGATTGGCTGATTAAATCAACCAATCAGATTTTTCCTACCTTAATTCTGATTGGTTGATAGAATCCTATCAGCCAATCGGAATTCGAGGGACGCCATCTTGGATGACGTCATTTAAAGGACCAGCCATTCATCGGGTAGTCGTTGTGCAGGAAGGATGCTCCACGTCGGATGTCTTCAAGATGGAGCCGCTAATCACCAGAAGGATGAAGATAGAAGAGGCCGCTTGGATAAAGATTTCTGCGGGATGGAGGACCTCTTCTGCCCCGATCGGATGAAGACTTCTGCCCGGCTGGAGGACCACTTGTGCCCGGATCGGATGAAGACTTCGGCCCGGCTGGGTGAAGACTGCTCAAGGTAGGGTGATCTTTAATGGGGTAGTGTTAGGTTTTTATAAGGGGGGATTGGGTGGGTTTTAGAGTAGGGGTGTGTGGGTGGTGGGTTGTAATGTTGGGGGGATTGTTCTTTTTTTACAGGTAAAAGAGCTGATTACTTTGGGGCAATGCCCCGCAAAAGGCCCTTTTAAGGGCTATTTGTAATTTATTATAGGATAGGGCATTTTATTTGTTTGGGGGGCTTTTTTATTTTATTAGGGGGCTTAGATTAGGTGTAATTAGTTTAAACTTCTTGTAATTTTTTTTATTGTTTGTAATTTAGTAGGGGGTTTTTTTGTACTATAGTTTAGTTTATTTAATTGTATTTAATTTTAGATAATTGTAGTTAAATTATTTAATTAATTTAATGATAGTGTAGTGTTAGGTGTATTTGTAACTTAGGTTAGGATTTATTTTACAGTTAATTTTGTAATTATTTTAACTAAGTAGCTATTAAATAGTTATTAACTATTTAATAGCTATTGTACCTAGTTAAAATAAATACAAAGTTGCCTGTAAAATAAAAATAAACCCTAAGTTAGCTACAATGTAACTATTAGTTATATTGTAGCTATCACACGGCTAGATTTAGAGTTTTGTCGGTAACGACCCGCGTATCTAATGCTGGCTTTTTTCTGGCCGCACCTTTAAAATAACTCTGGTATTGAGAGTCCACAGAATGGCTGCGTTAGGCTCCAAAAAAGGAGCGTAGAGCATATTTAACGCAACTTCAACTCTCGATACCAGAGTTGCTTGCGGACGCGGCCAGCCTCAAAACCATGCTCGTGCACGATTCCCCCATCGGAAACAATGGGGCTGTTTGAGCTGAAAAAAAACCTAACACCTGCAAAAAAGCCGCGTTCGGCTCCTAACGCAGCCCCATTGTTTCCTATGGGGAAACACTTCCTACGTCTGCACCTAACACTCTAACATGTACCCCGAGTCTAAACACCCCTAACCTTACACTTATTAACCCCTATTCTGCCGCCCCCGCTATCGCTGACCCCTGTATATTATTTTTAACCCCTAATCTTCCGCTCCGTAAACCGCCGCTACTTACATTATCCCTATGTACCCCTAATCTGCTGCCCCTAACACTGCCGACCCCTATATTATATTTATTAACCCCTAATCTGCCCCCCACAACGTCGCCTCCACCTGCCTACACTTATTAACCCCTAATCTGCCGAGCGGACCGCAACGCTATTATAATAAAGTTATTAACCCCTAATCCGCCTCACTAACCATATAATAAATAGTATTAACCCCTAATCTGACCTCCCTAACATCGCCGACACCTAACTTCAAACATTAACCCCTAATCTGCCGACTGGAGCTCACCGCTATTCTAATAAATGTATTAACCCCTAAAGCTAAGTCTAACCCTAACACTAACACCCCCCTAAGTTAAATATAATTGTAATCTAACGAAATTAATTAACTCTTATTAAATAAATTATTCCTATTTAAAGCTAAATACTTACCTGTAAAATAAATCCTAATATAGCTACAATATAAATTATAATTATATTATAGCTATTTTAGGATTTATATTTATTTTACAGGTAACTTTGTATTTATTTTAACCAGGTACAATAGCTATTAAATAGTTAAGAACTATGTAATAGCTAAAATAGTTAAAATAATTACAAATTTACCTGTAAAATAAATCCTAACCTAAGTTACAATTAAACCTAACACTACACTATCAATAAATAAATTAAATAAAATACCTACAATTACCTACAATTAAACATAACACTACACTATCACTAAATGAATTAAATACAATATCTACAAATAAATACAATTAAATAAACTAACTAAAGTACAAAAAATAAAAAAGAACTAAGTTACAAAAAATAAAAAAATATCTACAAACATTAGAAAAATATTACAACAATTTTAAACTAATTATACCTACTCTAAACCCCCTAATAAAATAACAAAGCCCCCCAAAATAAAAAAATGCCCTACCCTATTCTAAATTACAAAAGTTCAAAGCTCTTTTACCTTACCAGCCCTGAACAGGGCCCTTTGCGGGGCATGCCCCAAGAAATTCAGCTCTTTTGCCTGTAAAAAAAACACATACAATACCCCCCCCCCCCAACATTACAACCCACCACCCACATACCCCTAATCTAACCCAAACCCCCCTTAAATAAACCTAACACTAAGCCCCTGAAGATCTTCTTACCTTATCTTCACCTCACCAGGTATCACCGATCCGTCCTGGCTCCAAAATCTTCATCCAAGCCCAAGCGGGGGCTAGACATCCATCATCCGACGGCTGAAGAAGTCCAGAAGAGGGTCCAAAGTCTTCATCCTATCCGGGAAGAAGAGTAGATCCGGACCGGCAAGCATCATCTTCCAAGCGGCATCTTCTATCTTCATCCGATGAGGACCGGCTCCATCTTGAAGACCTCCATCGCGGATCCATCCTTCTTCTCCGACGACTAGACGACGAATGACGGTTCCTTGAAATGACATCATCCAAGATGGCGTCCCTCGAATTCCGATTGGCTGATAGGATTCTATCAGCCAATCGGAATTAAGGTTGGAATATTATGATTGGCTGATGGAATCAGCCAATCAGAATCAAGTTCAATCAGATTGGCTGATCCGATCAGCCAATCAGATTGAGCTTGCATTCTATTGTCTGATCGGAACAGCCAATAGAATGCGTGCTCAATCTGATTGGCTGATTGAATCAGCCAATCGGATTGAACTTGATTCTGATTGGCTGATTCCATCAGCCAATCAGAATATTCCTACCTTAATTCCGATTGGCTGATAGAATCCTATCAGCCAATCGGAATTCGAGGGACGCCATCTTGGATGACGTCATTTAAAGGAACCGTCATTCGTCATCTAGTCGTCGGAGAAGAAGGATGGATCCGCGATGGAGGTCTTCAAGATGGAGCCGGTCCTCATCGGATGAAGATAGAAGATGCCGCTTGGAAGATGATGGTTGCCGGTCCGGATCTACTCTTCTTCCCGGATAGGATGAAGACTTTGGACCCTCTTCTGGACTTCTTCAGACGTCAGATGATGGATGTCTAGCCCCGCTTGGGCTTAGATGAAGATTTTGGAGCCAGGACCGATCGGTGATACCCGTTGAGGTGAAGATAAGGTAGGAAGATCTTCAGGGGCTTAGTGTTAGGTTTATTTAAGGGGGGGTTTGGTTTAGATTAGGGGTATGTGGGTGGTGGGTTGTAATGTTGGGGGGGGTAGTGTATGTTTTTTTTACAGGCAAAAGAGCTGAATTATTTGGGGCATGCCCCGCAAAGGGCCCTGTTCAGGGCTGGTAAGGTAAAAGAGCTTTGAACTTTTGTAATTTAGAATAGGGTAGGGCATTTTTTTATTTTGGGGGGCTTTGTTATTTTATTAGGGGGCTTAGAGTAGGTGTAATTAGTTTAAAATTGTTGTAATATTTTTCTTATGATTGTAAATATTTTTTTTATTTTTTGTAACTTAGTTCTTTTTTATTTTTTGTACTTTAGTTAGTTTATTTCATTGCAGTTATTTGTAGGTATTGTATTTAATTAATTTATTGATAGTGTAGTGTTAGGTTTAATTGTAGGTAATTGTAGGTATTGTATTTAATTAATTTATTGATAGTGTAGTGTTAGGTTTAATTGTAGGTAATTGTAGGTATTGTATTTAATTAATTTATTGATAGTGTAGTGTTAGGTTTAATTGTAACTTAGGTTAGGATTTATTTTACAGGTAATTTTGAAATTATTTTAACTATTTTAGCTATTAAATAGTTCTTAACTATTTAATAGCTATTGTACCTGGTTAAAATAAATACAAAGTTACCTGTAAAATAAATATAAATCCTAAAATAGCTATAATATAATTATGATTTATATTGTAGCTATATTAGGGTTTATTTTACAGGTAAGTATTTAGTTTTAAATAGGAATAATTTATTTAATAAGAGTTAATTAATTTCGTTAGATTTAAATTATATTTAATTTAGGGGGTGTTAGTGTTAGGGTTAGACTTAGCTTTAGGGGTTAATACATTTATTAAAATAGCGGCGAGATTCGGTCTGCAGATTAGGGGTTAATAATTGAAGTTAGGTGTCGGCGATGTTAGGGAGGGCAGATTAGGGGTTAATAAATATAATATAGGGGTCGGCGGTGTTAGGGGCAGCAGATTAGGGGTACATAGCTATAATGTAGGTGGCGGCGGCGTGCAGACGGCAGATTAGGGGTTAATAAGTGTAGGTAGCTGGCGGCGACGTTGTGGGGGGCAGATTAGGGGTTAATAAATATAATATAGGGGTCGGCGGTGTTAGGTTCAGCAGATTAGGGGTACATAAGGATAACGTAGGTGGCGATCGGCAGATTAGGGGTTAAAAAATTTTAATTGAGTGTCGGTGATGTAGGGGGGCCTCGGTTTAGGGGTACATAGGTAGTTTATGGGTGTTAGTGTACTTTAGAGCACAGTAGTTAAGAGCTTTATGAACTGGCATTAGCCCAGAAAGCTCTTAACTACTGACTTTTTTCTGCGGCTGGAGTTTTGTCGTTAGATTTCTAACGCTCACTTCAGCCACGACTCTAAATACCGGAGTTAGAAAGATCCCATTGAAAAGATAGGATACGCAATTGACTTAAGGGGATCTGCGGTATGGAAAAGTCGCGGCTGAAAAGTGAGCGTTAGACCCTTTTTTGAATGACTCCAAATACCGGCGGTAGCCTAAAACCAGCGTTAGGAGCCTCTAACGCTGATTTTCACGGCTACCGCCAAACTCCAAATCTAGGCCTTAGGGTTTATTTTATAGGTAAGTATTTAGTTTTAAATAGGAATAATTTAGTTAATAATAGTTATATTATTTAGATTTATTTAAATAATAATTAAGTTAGGGGGGTGTTAGGGTTAGACTTATGTTTAGGGGTTAATAAATTTAATATAATGGCAGAGAGACGTTGGGGGTGGGAGATTCAGGGTTAATAAATTTAACGTAGGTGGCGGCTGTGTAGGGGGGTCAGATTAGGGGTTAATAAATTTAATGTAGGTGGCGGCGAGGTCCGGGAGTGGCGGTTTAGGGGTTAAACACTTTATTTAACGGATGGGGCCCCAAGTTGTTAATAGTCTTGCTATTCCCAAAAAATTGACTTTGAAACTAAAACCAGGTATGGCAGGCATGATAATTAAGAGTTTTACCAAATTATAAACTTCACAAAAATGCTATCATGCTGGTTGATTTTTTTTTTTTTAATTACTTGTAACCAAATTTGCACAGATTTCAAACAGTGCAGTCATTTAAAATTAACTTCAAACTGAACAAAGTCAGTTAAACTGGCTGTTAATGTAAACTGACTTTAAAGGGACACTGAACTCAAATTGTTTTCTTTTGTGATTCAGATAGAGCATGACATTTTAAGCAACTTTCTAATTTACTACTTTTGTCAAATTTTCTTCATTCTCCTGGTATCTTTATTTGAAATGCAAGAATGTAAGTTTAGATGCAGGCCCATTTTTGGCGAACAACCTGGGTTGTCCTTGCTGATTGGTGGATAAATTCATCCACCAATAAAAAAGTGCTGTCCAGAGTTTAAACCAAAAAAAAGCTTAGATGCCTTCTTTTTCAAATAAAGATAGCAAAAGAACGAAGAAAAATTGATAATAGGAGTAAATTAGAAAGTTGCTTAAAATTGCATGCTCTATCTGAATCACAAAAGAAAACATTTGGGTTCAGTGTCCCTTTAAGAAGGCTAACATTCCATTTGTAAGCCTTGTGAACTGGTTGTAAGGCTGGAAATTTCTACAGACTAATGGCGATAATTATTGTTACTAACAGTTAATAATGTAGATAACGCAAATGTAAATTAACCCTTTGCATTGTATTTTGAAACTTCTCAACTATATGGTTTTGTAGAATGTATAAATGTCAGCATAATTGTCAGGGCCGGATTGGCCTACCAGGATACCAGGAGATTTCCCGGTGGGCTGCAGCAGTTGGGGCTGGAAAGCTACAATTTAAAGGGGGATTAATGGATGCAATTGGGTTGTAGGGTGCCTTTATAACACCAATCTGGCATTTTTATTTAATACAAAGTAATAAAATGTAATTCTGGGGAAGAAGTGTCCCAGTAATCCCCTTTGAGAAAAATGGGACATGTGTATTCTACCTACTCAACGGAAAATAGGGCTGGTCTTTATATTTTTCCAGGGCCGCTTTTTATTTCCAGTCCGGCCCTGATAATTGTATCTAAATTGTGTGTATATTTTAACGCCATAAGTGCGTAATCATCATATGTACAATGTATTCCACATGGATGACGATCATGTTGAAGCTCATGAAACCCCCAAACTCACACTTACCCCACATCAGTGGTTATTAAGTGATCCAGCATTGCCAGGAATATCCAGGGCGGGATGGTTATGACATCAAACAGGGCTTAAAGGGACAGTAAAGTCAAAATTAATTTTCATGATACAGACAGGGCATGCAAATTTGTTTTATTTTTTTTTCGAAGAAGTTGTTTACAATACGTAAATAAAGGTATTTCTAAAGTGTAACAATGAAGTACAACAGTAAAGTTCTTTTATGTTAAAGGTCCATATATCATACATGAAGGTACTACTATTCCAGTACGTAGGTTCAGTACAAGAGCCTGTGTAAACCGAGTTTCTGCATTACGGTTTTGAGGAAATTACATAAATGACAGTTTACTTTTGTTAACATTATAGACAGGAGGTATTGTCGGTAGACTTTAAGGGTGTCTGAGGACAAGACCCAATGGGAAGGGTAGTGTGGTTTAATGGATTCTAAGCTTGTGTCGTTCTTTGTGGTGATTCCATAATATTATTTTAAGTTTGTGTGTAACTAGTGAGCCCGATTGAAGCTGATGGTATCTTTCAAGATATAGGAAGCTCTCAACCTGGTCCTCCCACTAAAATAAAGATAGCAAAAGAACGAAGAAAAATTGATAATAGGAGTAAATTAGAATGTTGCTTAAAATTGCATGCTCTATCTGAATCACAAAAGAAAATATTTGGGTTCAGTGTCCCTTGAAGAAGGCTAACATTCCATTTGTAAGCCTTGTGAACTGGTTGTAAAGCCAAAAATCTCTACAGACTAATGGCAATAATTATTGTTACTAACAGTTAATAATGTAGATAACGCAAATGTACAGGAGGTATTGTCGGTAGACTTTAAGGGTGTCTGAGGACAAGACCCAATGGGAGGGGTAGTGTGGTTTAATGGATTCTAAGCTTGTGTCGTTCTTTGTGGTGATTCCATAATATTATTTTAAGTTTGTGTGTAACTAGTGAGCCCGATTGAAGGTGATGGTATATTTCAAGATATAGGAAGCTCTCAACCTGGTCCTCCCACTCTTTTTCTGTCAGGGTTGTGTGGGATTTCCAATGCCTTGGAATTAGGGATTTGGCGCTGTTTAACATAAGTATCAGTAGATCCTTAGCAGTGTTGTTTTGTAACTTAGGTAGGAGTAGAAATAATAAAATCTGTAGGTCGTTTGGCAGTTGTTTGCCTATTACATCTGACATGCTCTCGAGAACTGCCAACCAGAATGCATCCAGTTTATTGCACTGCCACCATATATGTGTGGGAGTACCTACTTCTCCAACACTTGTTACTAGCTGTTTTGTAAATAGTGTGTAGTCTGCTGGGGGTTAGATACCATCCTGTTAAGAATTTAAAATTGGTTTCAAGAACTCTTGTGGCTACTCACTAGCGCTTTATGGTATTAAAGGCTGTCAGCCAGTCTTTGGTATCGATGCTAGTGTCCAGTTCCTTGTCCCATGCGTTAGTGTATGAAGGCAAGAGCTGTGGTTCTTTTATTAGCAGTAATTTTTACAATTTTGATATGGCGTGTTTTGGGGTGTTTTCTGAGTGGCATAGGGTCTCCAATGGCATGAGGTTTCTAATTAAGTGGTGCTTCTTGGGATGAGTGTCTACATAATGGCAGATTTGGGAGTAAGCGTACCAATTCAGAGACATCTCGTGGTGCATCTCTTGGATGGTGGAGAGTGGTCTGTGTGTTTTATTTTCTCGGAAGAGCGATATTGTTCTACCCTTAATGTGACAGCCAGAATCTAGTAAGGTGTCTTTGTAATTCCAGGGCAGGTCTGGGTTATGACATATGGAGTACATGGGAGACAAGGTGTTGGAGATATTAGTGGATGTATTTATTACTTTATCCCATGTAGTGAAGAAGTCTGTGAGGAGTGGGTATTGTGCAATGTTAGTGGGTCTGTGTTTTGAGGTATCCATGCTGCTAGTCCTGCATTACATAGGCCCAATAAGTGCCTATAAATCTGAACCCATTGCTTATTTTTACTATTTGTGCACCATTTCAATATTTTATGCATCATTATAGCCTCTTTGTAAATAAAAATATTGGGTTTGCTCAGCCCTCCCTGTCCCTCGGCAAGTGCATATTCTTTCTTGCAATTCTGGGCCTGGAGCCCTGCCAGATGTATTGCTCTATTAGTGATTGTATTTTGTTAAGATATTGCGTGGGGAGGTGTGTGGGTGTTGTTTGCAGCATATATAGGAGTCATGGCAAGATGTTCATTTGTACAACATTTATTCTGCCTATCCAAGATATTGATTTGCTTTTCCAGCTTGATAAGTCTGTAGTTAACATTGTTTCCATTGTTTTATGATTAGCTGAGTAAATTGTTTGGATATCGGGTCCTAATTGGATGCCCAAATATTTCAGTTTGGATTTTTGCCTCTTAAGAGGGCAGTTTGGGATCAGTTGATTAAGTTCTCTTTCCCCATAGTTTATGTTTAAATATAAAGTGATGGATACAGCGCCAATAGGCCTCAGGGTTAATATACACACTGAGAATAGGTAAGATGATTAAATTTAATACAATCGAAAAAAATATATAAACAATTATAAAAATGATGCATAAAAAACAAATGCCAGAATAGTGTCTGCGCTGTGTAGATGAACAGCTGTTCCCTATTGAGAGAATCTAAGGCAGATATTTAAGTAGAAGAAACAGAGCCTGTCTAAAATACCAGCATGCAGTGGCAAAACGGTTAAAAGATTGAACGTGGCAGCTATTCACTGGTTAGGATATACCAAAAAAAAAAAAAACTGAACGTGGCAGCTGATCATTGAAGTGCAAAGTGATCGTGGCACGCTGATAAACAACTGTCAATTATGGATCCATAATGGGTAATCAATAATAATTGAGAAATAGCTAATGATATAACAGTGGTGTGCAGCGTACTCAAAAGATTAATACATATAGTGCTAAGTGAAAATAATTGGAACAAATAAATATTGGCGCTGCAGTGCAAAACACAATTATCTCATAAAAGTGTGTCACAAAAAGATTATATATAAAAAATTATAATTATATATACAAAAATAGAAAAGTGATCGCTGAGAAATAGAATAAAAATGTCACAATGGTGGAACGGTGAAACACAATACAAATGTCACAGTAGTTGGAAAAATTATTGGAACCGGTGAAAAAAAAAAAAATTAAAATTCAAAAAAATGTTGTTCAATAAATGTTTGTGAAAAAATAGTGTGAGTGAAAAAATAATAGGCAGTCACTTTATAATCCAAATAAATTCAAACCATAAAAAGTCAAGAGGTGTGTATGTAGAAACCTTGGATCCAAATGAATCCTGGTGGCAATCAGCTGCTCTTTTAGCGTCCCAGTTGATTACTGAAACCAAAATTAGAACATAGCGTAACACAGTATATAAGTACTCTAACTAGTGGAAAGATGCTTACCAATGGGTCTATGCGTTTTAAATACTCCGATTTTGTTAAGTTTAGGAGGAAGCTGGAAACCCAGTCGAACTACTCAAACACCTCAAGAAAGTTTGGTAGGGAAGACTCTATGTGGGTGAGAGTGAGGAGGACATCATTGGCATATAACGCCAGTTTGTGCTCCGTGTCTCCAAGTCAGATTCCTGTAAGAAGATTGTTATTTCTGATCTGCTGTGTGAGAGCTTCAATGAATAAGGCAAATAAAGCAGGCGAGAGAAAGCAGCCTTGCCTTGTGCCATTGTGTATATTGAAGCTGTCAGGCAGAATGCCTTTAGCTTTGACCTTAGCAGTGGGGTGGGAGTACAGAGAAAAGACTAGGTCTAAGAATTTGTCGCCAAATTTCATTTTCTTCATTACTGTTTTTAGGAAAAGCCAATTAACAAGGTCAAAGGCTTTCTCTTCATCCGTGGAAACTATAATGGTAGGGGTGTGGGTGACTTGAGCGTGGGAAATAATCTGTAGTGTTTTCATGGTGTTATCCCTAGCCTCTCTTCCCGGTATGAAGCCCACCTGATCTATGTTGATTAATTTAGGTAGGTATCTGTTCAGTCTCATGGCGAGTATCTTGGTGAAAATCTTTAAGTCAGAGTTTAAGAGGCATATAGGGCGGAAATTTTTGGGTCTATTTGGCGTTTTCCCTGGTTTGGTAAGGACTGTAATATGGGCTTCGATTAAGTTACCTAAGAAAACTCCAGTGTGCATTAATGAATTGAAGGTGTTTGTTAAGGGAATGGAGAGGTGATGGGTGTATGTCTTGTAGTATTTCATGTTGAACCCGTCTGGGCCTGGGCTTTTACCTCCAGGCATATCTTTAATCGCTTTTTTTGTTTCTTCCACCGAGATGGGTAAATTTAGGCTATCTGATTCATCCCTATCTAAGGTCGGCAGATCTATGTCTTTGAGATAAATTTCCATGTCTTTTTGGGTGGAGGTGTACAAGTCCCCATAATACTGTCTGTACACTTCTGCTATGCTTTTGCTATCCTTTTAAAGTTCTCCGTGTTTGTTTATTATGGAATGTATCTGTGCATTTAGTTGGTTTCTCTTAAGTGCTTTGGTGAGTGAAGACCCCGCTTTATCATTGATGTCGAAATATTTTTGTTTGGTTAGTGTGTTCCCTAGGAGGAAGTCGTCCAACCTCCATATAAATGGGCGCTGGGGCATGTCCAACCATGCCACCATGCAATGTACAGGGGTGTGGTCTGATCAAGTGATTGGAAGAATCTGCGAGTTGGTAATCATGGAAATGCCAATCTGGTCCACTTGTATGTGATTGATTCTGGTGTATGTGTTGCGTGGGTGTGAGTAGAAGGTGTAGTCCCTAGTGTCTGGGTTGATGGTTCTCCAGATGTCGTGTAGCCTTAGTTGGTGCAGGTTATTGGATACCGATTTTAAGACTCGTTTAGGGGTATTGGTGATGCCTGTAGAGGTGTCTATTGTCGGGTCCAGTGATAAATTAAAGTTGCCCCTCAGGAATATTGTCTCCTGGGCATATTCTAATAGGAGGTTAGTTATGTGTCTGTATAGAAGGTGCTGTTCCTTATTTGGGAGGTATATGTTTGCAAGAGTAATCAGCCTATTAAATAGCAAGCCTGTCAGAATGAAGTACCTGCCGTCTATGTCTTTCTCTGTGTGGGTTGCTTGGAAGTGTAGAGAGTTTTTAAGTAGTATACCTACTCCTCCTTTCCTGGTAGCGCCCGAGGCCAAGTAGCTCATTCTATATTTGTGACTCAGGAGCTTAGGTTTGTGACCTCTCTTAAAGTGCGTTTCCTGTATAAATAGGATATCGGTAGAAGTTTTGTAAAGGTCTATAAAGACCATGGACCTTTTTTCTGGACTGTTTAACCCTTTCACATTAATAGAGGTAATAGATATTGTTTGTGTCATTGTGTATCTAATATAGATGGGTGCGTGTGTGCAGGCTGAGGGAGATCTTGCCTAATTGATGTGTGTTTTTCGCTGTGTCTGGTACAAGACAGATAAAATATAATACTGTTGCTCAACAAACAAAAACAAAATAATAAAATAACTGGTTAAAAAAAATAAAAATACAGCTTTTCTTGAGATGTACAATAACAGTGAAAGACAATATAAGCACAGTACAAGAACACGTGTGAAGGCAAACTTAAGTCTTTTCTTTTTTTTTTCTTCTTATCTTTTCTTTTTAACCGAAAAGTTCACTACAGTCCTGCAACAGTGAATAAACAATTGGGGTAGTATCCCCACTTCCAAACCTAAAGAATTATAGGAAAAAAGAAAGTTATTGCATATATTGCATATTGCATATTGCATATTGTGCATATTGCATACGACCTGTAGCCGCCATGGCTGGAGAAAAGATCAGTCCGAGGTTGGTGATGCTGCGGTTCTAGTGGGCATCAAGACCTGGTCCATAGGATTAGATGTGAAGTAAAGTCTTGGACTTGTGGAGTTAGGAGTCTCGTGTAGAGGGTTGTTTGTCTTTTGAGCATCTCTGGAGGGCAATTGTCGGTCTTCTGGGTGAATAATGTTGAGTTGGAGAGTTTTGTTAAATCTTGTCAGGTCCTCCAAAGATTTGATGGTGGCTGTTGTGTCTCCCCACCGATATGGAATCTGCAGCTCCATCAGTACTGTAGTGATGAAGCCCATCTCCCTCCTCTTCTGCAGTGTTGCTGGACTGAGATCAGCGAATATCTGGATATGGATTCCGGCGTGCGTGACTTTTTGTATTTGTCTGGCCAATCTCAGGATTTCTTCTCTGTCCTTATAGTCCAGTAGCTTCACAATTATGTCCTGAGGAGGCGCCTTTGGGGGGGGGGGTTGCTCTCAGGGCCCTGTGGGCTCTTTCAATGCAATGTCAGCAATGCTTTTTGGGCCTTTCAGGGTCCTGAACAAGTCCTGGAGGCATCCTTCCATGGCATTTGGCTGGATTAACTCTGGGATCCCACGTATGTGCAGGTTGTTATGCCTGCCTCTATTGTCCAGGTCCTCGACTTTCTCCATTAGTTGATGTATAATTTTTTCCTGATCGTATGCAATTTTGGAGATTTGCTGTATGTCATTATTGACCGTATTGTGGCTCTCTTCCAAGGCCAATACTCTTTGGGTGATTTTAGAAATGTCTCTTTTAAGCTCCCAATACCAGTTTTTGACTTCTTCTATGATGTCTTTAATATCATCTTTAATGCATAGATTTTGCAGATCATCTTTCGTGAGGGCAGGCGAGCTTATACTTTCTTTCTCTTGCTGCTGTTCCGAGGTGGCTGCCATTTTGGGAATTTTCGCAACAGGGTCTTGGTGTTTGAGGAATTGTTGCATTAATTTGGTGCTGTTTATGTTGTTGGTCTTAGTATTTCTGCGACCAGGCATATCCAGAGGCACTGTGTGTCAGGGCAGGAACTGTTGACTGAAAGCAAAGGGATGCTGGGCGGGGAAGCAGTAGAAAATGAGTATGTCCCTTCAGGTTGTCATGGTCTGGCCCGCGACGCTGTGTGGGTGTTGATTAAGTTAGAGGGCCGCGCTCCCCACGTGGGATTTTGGCCTGTATACTGGGGTTTGGATTAAGGGTTCTGAGTAGTGTGAGCCCCAGGTCTTATATCTCATATACCCCAGGTAAGTAAAATTATGCCATTGCAGGCGTTGTGTATATCCACTTATGTGAGTGCAAAAATAGCTCACCTCTGTGTTCCTCCAGGGGCCCCTTTGCCAGGGAGCCTGCTTTGGGTTTATGGTGCCGGTTCTGTCAATGGAGCACTAAGTCAGAGCCCTGTGTGATAGATCTCTCTCTGAAAATGGAGCAGAAGGAGGCAGCTGCTAAGGGGCAACTTCAAGCTTTATCCCCTTGTGAGGCACTACACTGTGCTCCGCTCGTAATGTGTGGTAGCTGAGGAGCTGCGGTCATGCAGCGTGCAGGGTCGCACTTCCGGTTTCGGAAAAACTGCTTCGTTTTTATGCTATGGTGTCAGAATGAACTGTTTTTAAGTCCTGGGTGCTCCCAGGTCTTTCAGGCACCTCTGTTGCCGGTATTGGAGTGGTCACTTAGGCGTATGTTGGTCGGTTTGGGAGTGGGGCTTAGGTGCTACTAAGTTATGCAGCCATCTTCCTGAATGGCCAGGCTCCGCCCTCCCAGGGCATGCCATTTTAACCCCTTAGTGACCAGAGCACTTTTAAATTTTCTGACCGTTTGGGACCAGGGATATTTTTACATTTCTGCTGTGTTTGTGTTTAGCTGTAATTTTCAATTTACTCATTTACTGTACCCATACATATTATATACCGTTTTTTCTCATCATTAAATGTACTTTCTAAAGATACCATTATTTTCATCATATCTTATAATTTACTATAAAACATTTTTGAAAAAAAAACACAATTTTTCTTACTTTGACCTCCAAAATCTGTTACACACCTACAATCACCAAAAAACACCCATGTTAAATAGTTTTTAAATTTTGTCCTGAGTTTAGAAATACCCAATGTTTACATGTTCTTTGCTTTTTTTGCAAGTTATAGGGCATAAAGTACAAGTAGCACTTTGCTATTTTCAAACCATTTTTTTTTCCAAATTAGTGATAGTTACATTGTAACAGTGATATCTGTCAGGAATCCCTGAATAACCCTTCACATGTATATATATTTTTTTTTTTAGTAGAGAACCCTAAGTATTGATCTAGGCCCATTTTGGTATATTTCATGCACCATTTCACCGCCAAATTTTTTTGTTTTTTTAGATTCTTTTTGAAGTGTAGGATTCCCTTATACCCCCAACCTCCCTGATCCCCCCAAACAGCTCTCTAAGCCTCCCCCTCGACCTATTGGCTGCCATCTTAGGTACTGGCAGCTGTCTGCCAGTACCCAGTTTACTATAAAATTGCCATTTTTGTTATTAAAAAATAAAAATACCCCCAATTTCTGTAGTGTAGCTGGCCTCCTTCAATACCCAACCCCCCTCCCAGATCCCTTTCCCAACATTATTCAGCCCTCCCACCCTCCTCTCCCACCACTTCTCTCCTACCAATTCTCTCCCACCACTTGTTGTGTAGTGGTTGCGTGCCCCCCCCACCCCGCCCCCCCGCTTGCTCCTGCAAGTCATATCCCCAGCGTGCTGGAACTTTTCCAGCGATGGGGCTGACCACCCGCCTCCCTGCAATGGCTCACACCCACCAACAATCTGCACTATCGCTGGCCGATGCAGAGAGGGCCACAGAGTGACTCTCTCTGCATCGGATGCTTAAAAAACAGTATTGCAGAATGCCTCAACATCAAGACATCACTGCAATACCCTAAAAAAAGCACCTGGAAGCGATCATGACTGTTTCCAGTGCTTGAAAACCCTGAGGACTTACCTTAGTTCTTAAGTGACAGTTTTTGTAGAAAGTACCCTGTACATCCTTGGTCCTTAAGGGGTTAAATAACTTTCCAATTTACTTTTATCATCAAATTTGCTTTGTTCTTTTGGTATAGTTTGTTGAAAATTAAACCTAGGTAGGCTCATAGGCTGATTTCTAAGCCCTTGAAGAGCGCCTCTTATCTTAGTGCATTTATACAGTTAGACAGTGCTAGTTCACGTGTGCCATATAAATAACATTGTGTTAATTCCCATGAAGTTATGTAGAAGTGAGAACTGATTGGCTAAAATACAAGTTTGTAAAAAGCACTGAGATAAGAAAGTCTGCAGAAGCTTAGATACAATGTAATCACATAGGTAAAAAGTGCATTAAAGGGACATTCCAGCCAAACTTAAAATCTACATAGACACATTTCAGTTTTGAATAGAAGCATCGTTGTAATTTACATGTGTTCACAAAAATGCTTCTAGTAAAAGCTATAGCTGTTTCCAAAGTGTATTTAAATATGCACCGTGCACTAGCATTTTAAACTCAGCACTGCAAATATGAATATTTTACATACAAATGTTCTTCACATAGCAAAATATGTTCTATTTATTCATAAATACATATTTATAAATATCTGATTTTATTTTTGCACAAATATATATCTATATGATTATATATAGGTATAGAGATATAGATATACAGTGGGACCTTGGTTAACGAACGACTCGGTAAACGAAATTTCGGTTTACGAATGAAAATTCTTTAAAAAAAATGCCTCGGTTTACAAATTTTTTTCGCAATACGAAACAAGTGTCCCGGTTTGCCCCTCGGTTTACAATTTTTTTTCGCAATACGAAACAAGTGTCCCGGTTTGCCCCTGCATACTGAAGTGTGGGTAGCAGTGTGGAGGTGTTGGAGAGGTTTTGGAGCCATTTGCAGCAAGTTGTTGAGCCTTTTGGAGCCATTTGCAGCAAGTTGTTGAGCCTTTTGGAGCCATTTGCAGCAAGTTGTGGAGCCTTTTGGAGCCATTGGAGCCATTTGCAGCAGGTTTTGGAGCCTTTTGGAGCCTTTTGCAGCAGGTTTTGGAGCCTTTATTTGACTTTTTTCTCACCTCCGGAACGCATTAATTGGTTTTCAATGCATTCCTATGGGAAACTGTGTTTCGGTTTACGAATTTTTCGCAATACGAAACGTCCTGGAGAACGAATTAAATTTGTAAACCGAGGTCCCACTGTATATATATATATATATATATATATATATATATATATATATATATATATATATATATATATATATATATATATATATATATATATATATAGGAATATCTATGTAAAAATATATAGAACATATTCTGCAGAACATTGGAATGTCAAATATTCACTGTAATTACACTCTATAACACTTTATTTTTTTAGTATTGCATAAATATGTTTTATATGTTTTCATCTACCTAACTCCTCGAATGCACTTATACATATTTATTTATGTGTATATATATATATATATATATATATATATTTGTCTGCAAATACATATATAAATACATAAATACATATGTATCCATCTTTAGACATGTATATGCATTTATGTGTCTATGTTAAACCCTTTGCCTGCTTTTTTTTTCTAACACCTGAGACCTCATATCTTTATTATGAACTGTTTATTTTAATAATTTTTATTAGATAGTGTTTGAGTGTAACTGTACTTTTAAATGTATTTTTTATGTTTTGTGACATTTTTTTGTTTTGCAAAACAGTTAACCTGTGCTCTGAAGTTGCACTAACCCAACGCACCTTAACTTCAATTGTGCTCAAGCAATCACATTTATTTCAAAACCGATGCGCGCAAAAACCCACAATAAACCCCTTTTGCTTGTTCATAACTTTTAGCGCTCCACTCATAATCTAGCCCCCAATTTGTTCATTGCTAACATGATACAAACCCCAGTGGCACTCTGAGCAGCTGTAGTATTTCAAATGCTGATGCACTGACAATACCAGATTATAATAGTATTGGTGATATCAGGGTTGATATATATATTTTTTCGTGATATGCGGGTATGTCTCTCCTTTCTGTTAGAATATATTAACATTTACAACCCACATTACACCACAATCTTTTCTGGTCCCCGTGTGTAGCTATAACACATTCCATATTCACATAAATACACAAGCATGTGATTACTATCCAATACTGATTATGATAGATATGGGATTATGTGATGCTACCACGTCTAATTCATAAATGTGCATGTCCTATTTTTCAAGCCAAACTGTAACTTTAGCCAAATTCCAATTGTGCAACCAAACTAAATATAACCTCTCTTTGTAACATCAATATGCAGCACTGAATGAGGCTGTGTTTTGTATGTAAAGCTGACGCTGATTAGTGTGGACTTATGTTATTTAGATATGATCACAGGTATAGTAATGCGCAAAAGATAGTGGATTTTGATGGGACGATCCGTTTTTGACAAGTGGATAATGCGGTGCAATATTCTATACAAAAAGACGATGCTATTATTAATTTACTGTTGATTGTGTGCGTGACATATCAGTCATACGGGCAGTGTAAGGAGAGGCGTGACTTAGAGATGGAGCGTGATTGGACCTCTGTCGTGTCCGCGTTATCCAATCTTAGTACTGGTAATTTACGTTCCGCCTTTGACAATCAGAGGATCGATAGGATTGGCTGCTGATGAGGTGTGTCCGCCTATCAAGCGCTGATTGGATCTGACATAGTCCGCGCAGGGTTTAAAAAGGCTAACTTGACAGTCAATCGGCTTGTCATTTCTTTCTTTCTTTTCACACATTGAGAAAGGCCTTACAACGGCCGAAACGCGTTTGTGTACAGGGTTTTAAACTAACTCAAGCTAGACTACTACAGACACGCTTTTTCTAGACACTGCCATTATATGCTATACTGTGTCACCCCTGACACCTGATGCCGATGTATCCTGTTATCGGCCAGGAATACAGGGGGGGTGACATATTAATAGCTTTGCAGTGTATACTGAAGTTTAAAGGGACACTGTAATTTTCTTTCGTGATTCACATAGAGCATGCATTTTTAAGCAACTTTCTAATTTACTCCTATTATCAAATTTTCTTCATTCTCTTGGTATGTTTATTTGAAAAGCAAGAATGTAAGTTTAGATGCCGGCCCATTTTTGGTGAACAACCTGGGTTGTCCTTGCTGATTGGTCAGCACCAATAAACAAGTGCTGTCCATGGTCCTGAATCAAACATTTGCTGGCTCCTTAGCTGAGATGCCTTCTTTTTCAAATAAAGATAGCAAGAGAGCGAATTAAAATTGATAATAGAAGTAAATTAGAAAGTTGCTTAAAATTACATACTCAGTGTCCCTTTAAGTGTTTTTGTGTTTAGCTTTAATTGTTGTGTATTTTGTGGCGATTGGTATATTGCCTTTACTAAGCTTTGCTTTAGTTTTTAACTATACATAATTAAAACTTTATATTTTAATTAACCTTTCACTACCTAGCGGTGCATATTTGCTAGTTGTCTAAACAGCCTGTTACCTAAATTAGGATTGGAGTGCTACTAATCCCCTTTTTTCCCCTTCTCTTCCCTTATCCTTATTATCAGACTTAAGGGGCAGCACCGAAGTTCATATACTTCTAATATCCTATATATACAATTTGACATTGTGCCAATATTAACAGTTTATTTTTTGTTATTTCCTAGTGGGCAAACCACATTTATTTCAATATTTAAGCACATGTTATATTATTAAAAGCTAGGCTTCACCTTTTTCTAGATACAAAAATGGCTGCTTTTAATCTGGGTGTTGAAATGTTACAGTGGTCAGAAGACATTAAACATTTAACTTCTGATTTAAAAAATAAAAATACCAAGGATAATGATATCACTGGGGAATGGTCTAAACCTCTCAATAACCTTAAGAAAATTAGGAAAAAAGAAATTAAGAGGCAAACGAACATAGGAATGTTTAATTTTTACACAGATAATAAAGTTATTCCCAGAGGCTTACGCCTCAAAATGTTCCCTACTTTCCAAGATTTAAAACCGGAACTTAAAAGTAAATGGGAAGGGGCTTTAACAGAATGCTCCTTTAAGCTCATAGGTTACCTCATAGAGCATGAAATGGAGAAATTACAAGATATAACAGATCAAATTTCTGAAATCAGTGAGGAATTAAAACTTTATGAAACCAGAGAGGATTTCCAAAAATCTTATACCAAAATTAAAGGGGATGTAGAAACATTTGCCAAATTTATTTCAAACAAAAAGGAAAAGAAAATTGACAGAGATGTTAATGATTATATTAATAATAAAGTTTACTTGTGGAACCAGAATAAAAACACAGGGAGTGATTGTGACATGTCTGACAGAGATGGTGAAACCGATATAGACATATCAGATGATGAAAATAGATTAATTTAATCCTGAGAAATAAAATAACCCCACATGGCAATACACCAAGTATCCCTTTAGGCGGAGAGTCCATAGAAGACAAAGAAAAAAGACCAAGACAAGGAAAGAAGTCAAATTTCACTCAAAACCCCAGAACAAAACGAACAAAACAAACAATAAGAAAAAGAGTTAAACATAATTAATCTTTCTGACAAAACACTCACTCACACTCAAATTTCAGTACTCAAAAAGGGCCTTACTTTTGTACCTACACCCACTATAGACAAGTTTGAAGTTATCAAAGATGTCCATCTATTTGCATGAATAGATTTACTGAAAAAGTACTTTTCTAGAAACACTGAAAATGAATCTTTAGACAAAGCAGATATGGCTGCTATTAATGATTTAATCTCCTTACTAGAGGATGCTAATGTAGATAACATTCAGACCACACAACAGGATACAAATTGGAGAAATATACTTAAATCCAAATCACAATTTGTACCACCTAGTAATATCTCTCATAATACTGTATCTTTTTTGGATTTAGTCTGCAAAGACATTTTAAGTCTCCCAGATAATAGTGAGTCTTGTATTTCTAACTTAACAATTGAAGAAAAACAAGCAATAAAAGAACTAACACAGTGGACATACATCCAAATTAAACAAAGCGATAAAGGTGGTAATATAGTCCTGTGGCCTAACTATATGTATCTACAAGAAGCCCATAGGCAACTTAGTAATAACAAAAACTATAAGAGCCTATTTGAAAATCCAACAGAAGGGTTTCTGAAATACAATAAAATCATCAGTTCAGCACTATCTAGCGGTACAATTGATCAGAAAGAGTTTAAGTTCCTAGAAAGAAAACAACCGAAAGTAGCTACACTGTATTTGCTGCCTAAGGTTCATAAGAATTTACTATGCTCCCCGAGTAGACCCATTGTCTCGGGAATAGAATCCTTAACAGAAAAGGCAAGCAAATACATAGACGCAAGACTGAGATACATTGTAGAGTCCCTGCCATCCTACACGAGAGATACCATGCATGTTCTCAATAAAATTGACCAAATACACTTAACTCCTAACTCTATTTTGGTGACTTGTGACTTCGAGTCATTGTACACCAGTATTGACACTAAATGGGGTTGTAAAGCAGTATCAAATTTTCTGCTGAAAAATGACTATGTCCGATATAACTAAAGAATTCCTAATAGAGTTATGGGAATTTGTTTTGGGACACAATTACTTTGTCTTTGATGACAAGTTTTATTTGCAAACGTGTGGGACGTCAATGGGGACGTCTTGCATCCCTACTTATGCAAATATATACCTGGGCTGGTGGGAAGAAATTATAGTATTTCACGATACTATGAGCAAGTTTACACAGCATATTACCCAATGGTCCAGGTATATAGATGACATATTGTTTGTATGGGAGGGGACAAATGAACTCTTATCTTAATTAATTTCCATTTTAAACACGAATACTCTGGGTTTATAACTCACTATGGTAACTGACAAAAACAAGGTAGAATTCTTGGACCTTACTATTAGTAGGGTTAATAATTGTGTGGAGACTGACACATATAGAAAGCCTACATCCACAAATAACATCCTATATACGCATAGTTACCATCATCCTAGTACTATCAAGAGTCTACCGACTGGTGAATACCTTAGGATTCATAGAAATTGTTCCACTTTGGAATCCTTCAATTGTGCAGCTAAAGATCTAAAGAGTATATTGCTTCAGAGAGGCTACTCTAGAAAAGCCTTATCTAAAGCTTATACTAAATCTTTAAAGAAAGATAGGTCGGAACTTTTGAGACCCAAAAGGGTAGAAAATAATAACCCACTCAGGTTTATCTCTACTTATACTAGTCATAGACAATCAGTTACTAACATTATACAAAAATACTGGCACATTATGTTAGCTGATGAATAATTGCAAACAGTCATTCCTGATAAACCCATGTTTACATATAGAAGGGCCAATAATTTGAGTGACCATCTTACAAGCAGCCACTATGATAGAAACGCTAAAAAAGCCCCTATTTACAAAGGGTCAATCGCCTGTGGCAGCTGTAAAATCTGTCCACATATGATAAAGAAGAGAACTATAACTGATAGGTTTTTCAGGACGTGGTTCATCAATAGACACATAAATTACAAAAGTACAAATGTTATATACTGTTTATCATGCGATTGTGATTTAATCTGTGTTGGAATGACGACTAGGTGCTTTGGGACGATGATGACCGAGCATTTGAGTAACATCAGACTAGCCAGCAAAGACCTAGAAAATGGCAAGAAAATAACAAGTGTAGCCAGACATTTTCTAACAAAACATAATGGCAAAACTCAGTCATTCAAATGCTGGGGACTAGAGAGACTAAAACCCGGGATAAGAGGGGGCAACATTGAACAGACCCTTCTTGAATAAGAGGCTAGATGGATCTTCAGACTTAACTCTGTCATGCCACACGGCATGAATGAGAATAACAATTTTTGGGTATACTTATAGATTAGCCTATGACTAATCATCTACATAATCAGTGCTGTTTACTACAAATTTTTTCTATGAACACTACTGATTATTATTGATTGAGATAAGTGCCATTCATATGCTATAGTTAATGTAGACACAATTAGTTATACTGTACAATGTCTATATGATATTAAATCTGTAGCAATTTTGACTTATCTAAGGCTATCTATTTACCCATCAATATATAGGGCATGCACCCAGAATGGGCTACCAGATTATAATAGCAGGGCTCAAAATTTCAGGTCCTAAGCTACTAGCCAGGCCAAAAATGTTACTCGCCACTTCTGATCCCACCCATTACCCGCCCACTGCATACGAAGGCCACGCCTACTCACCCACCCACTGCATACCCACGTCAGGCCCACTACTTCAACCATTCTTTTCAGCGCCCACATTTAATTAGGAGCTAGTGGCACACACACTGAAACAGAGAACACACACACACTGTGACAGAGAGAACACACACAAACACACACACTGTGACAGAGGAAACACACACACACACACTGTGACAGGGAGCACACACACACTGTGACAAGGGGCACACACACACACTGTGACAGGGAGCACACACACACTGATAGGGAGCATACACTGTGACAGAGGGAACACACACACACAAACTGTGACAGGGAGCACACACACACTGTGACAGCGAGCACACACACACTGTGACAGCGAGCACACACACACTGTGACAGGGAGCACACACACACACTCTGTGACAGGGAGCACACACACACACACACTATGACAGGGAGCACACACACACACACACACACTGTGAAAGGGAGCACACACACACACACTGTGACAGGGAGCACACACACACACTGTGACAGGGAGCACACACACATACTGACAGGGAGCACACACACACACACACTGTGACAGGGAGCACACACACACACTGTGACAGGGAGCACACACACACACTTTGACAGGGAGCACTCACACACACACACACTGTGACAGGGAGCACACACACACACACACTGTGACAGGGAGCACACACACACTGTGACAGGGAGCACACACACACACTGTGACAGGGAGCACACACACACTGTGGCAGGGAGCACACACACACACATTGACAGGGAGCACATACACACACACACTGTGACAGGGAGCACACACACACTGTGGCAGGGAGCACACGTTTCAATACCGTGTTAACTCTGTAGACTGTAGAAATATTGCTAGGTATAAGTTATTTTTATAGATTTATACATAGTCACATTCATGTTCGCACAACCAGAGGGGAGGGGACTTTCTCCAGTTCTGTTTCCAGACATGTCTTTGCGAGAGGTAAGCTTCTTGTTTTACACTGAAAAGGGGCTGTCTGCTGTTTGTTTCAGTTCAGCACTATTCCCTGCTTACACAGGCTACTACTTCCGCATGGGTTAAAAAGTGTTTAGTAGGGAGGGGTTGCTGTGTGTACATTTGTGCTGCAGTATTTGCCAGCATTTAACCCATTGACTGCTAGAGATGGTTTTTTTAGCCCTACATGACAAAACTGCTGTAAATTTACAACTGTGGTGTGACGTATTTTTTAGGTGACCGGGTCCTGTGCACTGCTAGCCCGCAGCAGGGCTAACAGTGTGAACAATCTACCTGCCCGGTGCCAGGAACTGCTCTACTCACTTGTTCCTGAGTCTCCTGGATGCGACACCCCTCTCCTTGTCACACTTACTGCCACATTGAAGTCGCCACCGGTCCGGTCCACACTCCACTCGCTAGCTTACAAATTCCCACTTTGAATTGAGCGCGTTCAGCGCTGCCCTGCATCCTGACAATGAAGTGGGCGTGACCAGGCCCGCCACAATCAACAAGCATGGCGGTGATGTGTGAGGATGGCAGGGGGTAGAAGACGTCTGTGGAGATTATCAGACTCAGTGCGGGCTCTCTAATTAGGCGGCTGCTTCAGAGCTGCCACTGCCTGGGAAACCACTCTTTAATTAGTGAGCCAGATCATTAGTGAGCCAGATCTGCAACATGAGTTTCCACCCTGCTGAACTAAAACTTTCTCGCCACTGCATAAATTTCACTCGCCAAATGCGAGTTGGCGAGTGGAATTTTTGAGCCTTGATAATAGTATTGGTGATATTAGGGTTGATATATATATATTTTCGTGATAAGAGGGTATATGTCTCTCCTTTCTGTTAGAATATATTAACATTTACAACCCACATTACACCACAATCTTTTCTGGTCCCTGTGTGTACCTATAACACATTCCATATTCACATAAATACACAAGCATGTGATTACTATCCAATACTGATTATGATAGATATGGGATTATGTGATGCTACCACGTCTAATTCATAAATGTGCATGTCCTATTTTTCAAGCCAAACTGTAACTTTAGCCAAATTCCAATTGTGCAACCAAACTAAATATAACCTCTCTTTGTAACATCAATATGCAGCACTGAATGAGGCTGTGTTTTGTATGTAACGCTGACGCTGATTAGTGTGGACTTATGTTATTTACATATGATCACAGGTATAGTAATGCACAAAAGATAGTGGATTTTGATGGGACGATCCGTTTTTGACAAGTGGATAATGCGGTGCAATATTCTATACAAAAAGGCGATGCTATTATTAATTTACTGTTGATTGTGTGCGTGACATATCATTCATACGGGCAGTGTAAGGAGAGGCGTGACTTAGAGATGGAGCGTGATTGGACCTCTGTCGTGTCCGCATTATCCAATCTTAGTACTGGTAATTTACGGTCCGCCTTTGACAATCAGAGGATTGATAGGATTGGCTGCTGATGAGGTGTGTCCGCCTATCAAGCGCTGATTGGATCTGACATAGTCCGCGCAGGGTTTAAAAAGGCTAACTTGACAGTCAATCGGCTTGTCATTTCTTTCTTTCTTTTCACACATATAGTAATGCACAAAAGATAGTGGATTTTGATGGGATGATCCGTTTTTGACAAGTGGATAATGCGGTGCAATATTCTATACAAAAATGGGATGCTATTATTAATTTACTGTTGATCGTGTGCGTGACATATCAGTCATACGGGCAGTGTAAGGAGAGGCGTGACTTAGAGAGGGAGCGTGATTGGACCTCTGCCGTGTCCGCGTTATCCAATGTTAGTACTGGTAATTTACAGTCCCCCTTTGACAATCAGAGGATTTATAGGATTGGCTGCTAATGAGTAGTGATGTCGCAAACCTAAAAATTTTGGTTTGTGAACGGCGGACTCGAACTTCCGCAACTGTTCGCGAACCGGTGAACCGGGCGAACCGCCATTGACTTCAATAGGCAGGCGAACTTTAAAACCAACAGGGACTCTTTCTGGCCACAATAGTGATGGAAAAGTTGTTTCAAGGGGACTAACACCTGGACTGTGGCATGCCGGAGGGGCATCCATGGCAAAACTCTCACGGAAAATTACATAGTTGAGGCAGAGTCTGGTTTTAAGCCATAAAGGGCATAAATCACCTAACATTCCTAAATTGTTTGGAATAATGTGCTTTAAAACATCAGGTATGATGTTGTATCGATCAGGTAGTGTAAGGATTACGCCTACTTCACATTGACAGACCAAACATTACATAGATCAATAGAGGCAATATACATTTAATAGATACTATTGATAGTTAGATAGATTTGATAGATAAATAGATAGATTTGATAGATATATAATTTCCCAGACAGAGAATTACAAGACGTGCGGTCTGGGACTCATGGTAAGGTTTCCAGAGGCAGTTGCGGCGCCAGGGGACGTGTATATGGCATGGATTTTCGTAACCGGGAGATGGAAAAAGATGCTTGGTCCGTCCTCCTACTTCAAATTTGGGGCACTGGGCGTGCAATCTATTGTGCCACCAGATATGAGTGATGTGTTAAGTAATACTATTCTGATCAGTTTAATACCTGTTACTCCCCCTATCGGGGGAGGTGTATATGGCATGGATTTTAGGAACCGGGAGATGGAAAAAGATGCTTGGTCCGTCCTCCTACTTCAAATTTGGCAGAAACACAAGTGGCTGTCACAAAACAGTCCGGCCACGAGATAGATAGATTTGATATATAGATACATAGATTATATAGATCAATAGATGCAATATACATTTGATAGATACGAATTTCATAGATCAATAGATGCAATATACATTTGATAGATACGAATTACATAGATCAATAGATGCAATATACATTTGATAGATACGATTGATAGTTAGATAGATTTGATAGATAAATAGATAGATTTGATAGATATATAATTTCCCAGACAGAGAATTACAAGACGTGCAGTCTGTGACCCATGGTAAGGTTCCCATAGGCAGTTGCGGCGCCGGGAGATGGAAAAAGATGCTTGGTCGGTCCTCCTGCTTCAAATTTGGGGCACTGCGCGTGCAATCTATTGTGCCACCAGATATGAGTGGTGTGTTAAGTAGTACTATTCTGATCAGTTTAATACCTGTTACTCCGCCTATCGGGGGAGGTGTATATGGCATGGATTTTAGGAACCGGGAGATGGAAAAAGATGCTTGGTCGGTCCTCCTACTTCAAATTTGGCCGAAACACAAGTGGCTGTCACAAAACAGTCCGGCCACGAGATAGATAGATTTGATAGATAGATACATAGATTACATAGATCAATAGATGCAATATACATTTGATAGATACAAATTACATAGATCAATAGATGCAATATACATTTGATAGATACGAATTACATAGATCAATAGATGCAATATACATTTGATAGATATGATTGATAGTTAGATAGATTTGATAGATAAATAGATAGATTTGATAGATATATAATTTCCCAGACAGAGAATTACAAGATGTGCGGTTTAGGACCCATGGTAAGGTTCCCAGAGGAAGTTGTGGTGCCAGGGGACGTGTATATGGCATGGATTTTAGGAACCGGGAGATGGAAAAAGATGCTTGGTCAGTCCTCCTACTTCAAATTTGTCCGAAACACAAGTGGCTGTCACAAAACAGTCCGGCCACGAGATAGATAGATTTGATAGATAGATACATAGATTACATATGATCAATAGATGCAATATACATTTGATAGATACAAATTACATAGATCAATAGATGCAATATACATTTGATAGATACGAATTACATAGATCAATAGATGCAATATACATTTGATAGATACGAATTACATAGATCAATAGATGCAATATACATTTGATAGATACGATTGATAGTTAGATAGATTTGATATATAAATAGATAGATTTGATAGATATTTAATTTACCAGACAGAGAATTACAAGACGTGCATTCTGGGACCCATGGTAAGGTTATTTCCTTTTGCACAATCAAGTACAGGTTGGGGATTGCCTTTTGTGCAAAGAAATTGTGGCCGGGTACCTTCCACTGCGGTTTCCCCTATCAGGGGACGTGTATATGGCATGGATTTTAGGAACTGGGAGATGGAAAAAGATGCTTGCACACCCAGTACAGATCGATCTCCTTCAGCCTTTTTATATGAGGGTACCCGACCCTCAACAGGCACGACAGCATGAAAGACCCCCATATGCCATGACTTCCTTTTGCACAATCGAGTGCAGGTATGGCATCGAATTTAAGAACCCGGAGATCATTTTTAGGAACCGGGAGATGGAAAAAGATGCTTGGACACCCAGTACAGGTCGTTCTCCTTCAGACTTTTTATACGAGGGTCTCCGACCCTCAACAGGCCAAACAGTTTGAAAGACCCCATATGCCATGACTTCCTTTTGCACAATCGAGTACAGGTATGGCATCGATTTTAGGAACCCGGAGATGATTTTAGGAACCGTGAGATGCAAAAAGATGCTCGGTCGGTCCTCCTACTTCAAATTTGGGGCACTGCGCATGCAATCTACTGTGCCACCAGATATGAGTGGTGTGTGAAGTAGTACTATTCTTAGCAGTTTAATCCCTGTTAAGTGCCTTTTTTTTGGTTTGGGTTTTGAAGCCACAGTGCAGCACCAGAGGCCAGAAAAGTAGGCATATACACATGCCTGAAAAATTAGGTATTGTTGCAGCCGCTGCTGTAGCAGCGGCCAGAAAAATTGATGTTTGTTTCACAGTTAGAAAGTGCCCTAAAACATTGCGGCTTGAACCCTAGTTGTTGGCGGATAAGTCACGCAAGTCATCCGGCATTCGAAGATAAAATACAGCAGCGTGTGGAGCATTTTTAGGCCAAGGCAGCTCATCTCATCAGGAATTTTTTACTCTAATGTATCGCCCAATGTCAGTCCCTTCGGGATCCATCCCTCATTCATTTTAATAAAGGTGAGGTAATCAAGACTTTTTTACCTAGGCAACTTCTCTTCTCAGTGACAATACCTCCTGCTGTACTGAAGGTCCTTTCTGACAGGACACTTGAAGCGGGGCAGGCCAGAATTTCGATTACAAATTGGGATAGCTCAGGCCACAGGTCAAGCCTGCACACCCAGTAGTCAAGGGGTTCATAGCTCCTCAGAGTGTCGAGATCTGCAGTTAAGGCAAGGTAGTCTGCTACCTGTCGGTTGAGTTGTTCTCTTAGGCTGGATCCCAAAGGGCTGTGGCGATGCACAGGAGTTAAAAAGGTCCACATGTCCTCCATCAACAACACATCTGGAAAGTGTCCTGTCCTTGCCGGCGTGGTCCAGGGAGGAGGAGGATTACTTTCACCTCTTCCCCTGTTAGATTCCCATTGTGCTGTGACATCACCCTTATACGCTGTGTTAAGCATACTTTTTAATTTATTTTTGAACTGCTCCATCCTTTCCGACTTGCGGGAATTCAGTAACATTTCAGTCACTTTATGCTTATACCGGGGGTCTAGTAGCGTGGACACCCAGTACAGTTCGTTCTCCTTCAGCTTTTTTATACGAGTGTCCCTCAACAGGCACAACAGTGTGAAAGACCCCATTTGCAAAAGGTTGGATGCCGAGCTACTCATGTCCCGTTCCTCATCCTCACTGATCTCACTGAAGGTATCTTCTTCCCCCCAGCCACATACAACACCACGGGTACCAGATAGGTGACAACGAGCACCCTGGGATGCCTGTTGTGCTTGGTCTTCCTCCTCCTCCTCCTCCTCCTCAAAGCCACATTCCTCCTCTAACTCCTCTTCCTGACAATCCTCTTCCTGCATTGCCGCTGGTCCAGCAAGCAATGCTGATAAGGCTGTTTCTGGTGGTGATGATGATAATAACTCTTCCTCTTCACGCTCATCTACGGCCTGATCCAGCACTCTTCGTAGGGCACGCTCCAGGAAGAAAACAAATGACATGATATCACTGATGGTGCCTTCAGTGCGACTGACTAGGTTTGTCACCTCCTCAAAAGGATGCATGAGCCTACAGGCATTGCGCATGAGCGTCCAGTAACAAAAATCCCCAGCTCCCCAGAGGCTGTTCTAGCACCCCGGTCATACAAATACTCGTTAACGGCTTTTTCTTGTTGGAGCAGACGGTCGAACATTAGGAGTGTTGAATTCCAACATGTCGGGCTGTCGCAAATCAAGCGCCTCACTGGCAAGTTGTTTCGCCGCTGGATATCTGACAGGTGTGCCATGGCAATGTAGGAACGCCTGAAATGGTAACACACCTTCCTGGCCTGCTTCAGGACGTCCTGTAAGCCTGGGTACTTATGCACAAAGCGTTGTACAATCAGATTACAAACATATGCCATGCACGGCACATGTGTCAACTTGCCCAATTTCAATGCCGCCACCAAATTACTTCCATTGTCAGAAACCACTTTGCCGATCTCCAGTTGGTGCAGAGTCAGCCACTGATCCACCTGTGCATTCAGGGCAGACAGGAGTGATGCGGTGTGACTCTCTGCTTTCAGGCAAGTCAACCCCAAGACGGCGTGACACTGCCGTATCCGGGATTTGGAATAGTACCTGGGGAGCTGGGGGGGTGCCGTTGATGTGGAGCAAGACGAAGCAGCAGAAGAGGACTCAGCCAAGGAGGTTATGGAAGAGGATGGAGTAGGTGGATTAGAGGAGGTGGCAGCAGGCCTGCCTGCAAGTCGTGGCGGTGTCACCAACTCTTCTGCAGAGCCAGGCATTCCATGCTTGGCAGCCGTCAGCAGGTTTACCCAATGCGCAGTGTAGGTGATATACCTGCCCTGACCATGCTTTGCAGACCAGCTATCAGTGTTTAGATGGACCCTTGCCCCAACACTGTGTGCCAGACATGCCATTTCCATTCGCACAATCGAGTACAGGTTGGGAATTGCCTTTTGGGCAAAGAAATTTCGGCCGGGTACCTTCCACTGTGGTGTCCCAATAGCTACAAATATTTTGAATGCCTCAGACTCCACCTGCTTGTATGGTAAAAGCTGGCGGGCTAAGAGCTCAGACAAGCCAGCTGTCAGACGCCGGGCAAGGGGGTGACTTGGTGACATTGGCTTCTTACGCTCAAACATGTCCTTGACAGACACCTGACTGTGGGCAGATGAGCAGGAACTGCTCCGGAAGAGAGACGGATTGGCGGATGGATGAGAGGGGGCAAGGAGCACAGCAGTGGTTGACGTGGCTGAAGATGCAGGACCAGGAGGAGGAAGGTGGCTTTGAGTTTGTGTGCTGCTTGTCCTCATGTGTTCATCCCATAGGCGTTTGTGATGTGAGATCATGTGCCTTCGCAAAGCAGTTGTACCTAGGTGGGTGTTGGACTTCCCACGACTCAGTATCTTTTGGCACAGGTTACAAATGGAATTGCTGTTGTCAGAGGCAGACACATAAAAAAATGCCGCACTGCTGAGCTCTGCGATGACGGCATTCTGGTCGTGTCAACAGCATGCGTTGATTGGCGTGCTGTCTGGCTGACCCCGGGTGCCGATGCATGCTGTCTGACTGTGCCACTAGCTCCTTGTGACAACCTCCCCCTGCTTCCAACTCGTCTCCTCCTCCTGCTCCTCTCTGTCTCCCCATCTGAACTTTCCCCCTGTTCTTCTTCTCTTCTACCGGGCGCCCACGTGACATCCAAAGACGCATCGTCATCATCAACCCCTTCACTTGAATCTAACAACTCAACAACGGAAGCAACGGCTGGTACAACATCATCATCATCATCACACTGTGTGTCGTCCATGTCTGTAATGCTGCCTGACTGAGACATATCACAGTTATCTACATCCTCTGTCAATGATGGTTGCGCATCACTCATTTCTTCACACTGAGGTGTACATAACTCCTCTGACAGATCAAGTGAGGCGGCTGTGGTGCTAGTGTCGGTGGTGGTGGCAGACAGGCGAGTGGTAAGTTGAGAGGTGCCCGAAGCTAAGCTAGAGGAGGAGGATGGTGCGTCAAGGTTACGAGCAGAAGCTGTAGAAGATTGGGTGTCCTGTGTTATAAAGTCAACTATTTCATCCGAACTTTTCGTGTTCATGGTACGTGGCCTAACACTGGGCATTATTCTATGGCCAAAGGAAATCACAGCACCACGACGGACCCTGTGGGTTGGCCTGCCTCTGCCTGTCATTTTTTTTTTCAATTAGTGCTACTATGCGTGCAAGCTACTGTGAGTGGGCACAGTATACGCTGTGAACCTGACACAAAAAACCAAACTGATGTTTCACAGTTAATTTTTTTTTTTTTTTTTTTTTAAATGTACACTGACAGTGCACTACTATTAAACAAGATAATATGAGTGGTGGCACTGGGCAAGTGGGCACAGTATACGCTGTGAGCCTGACACAAAAAAGCAGACTGATGTTTCAAAGTCAAAATAGTTTTTTTATTTTTAAAATGTACACTTACACTATTATTAAACAAGATAATGTGAGTGGTGGCACTGGACAAGTGGGCACAGTATACGCTGTGAACCTGACACAAAAAAGTAGACTGATGTTTCACAGTCAAAATATTTTTTTTATTTTTAAAATGTACACTTACACTACTATTAAACAAGATAATATGAGTGGTGGCACTGGACAAGTGGGCACAGTATACGCTGTGAGCCTGACACAAAAAAGGAGACTGATGTTTCACAGTCAAAATATTTTTTTGATTTTTAGATGTACACTTACACTACTATTAAACAAGATATGAGTGGTGGCGCTGGGCAGGTGGGCACAGTATACGCTGTGAGCCTGACACAAAAAAGCAGACTGATGTTTAAAAGTCAAAATTGTTTTTTATTTTTAAAATGTACACTTACACTACTATTAAACAAGATAATATGAGTGGTGGCACTGGACAAGTGGGCACAGTATCCGCTGTGAGCCTGACACAAAAATCAGACTGATGTTTCAAAGTCTAAATAGTTTTTTATTTTTAAAATGTACGCTTAAACTACTATTATTAAACAAGATAATGTGAGTGGTGGCACTGGACAAGTGGGCACAGTATACGCTGTGAACCTGACACAAAAAAGCAGACTGATGTTTCACAGTCAAAATATTTTTTTGATTTTTAAATGTAGACTTAAGCTATTATTAAACAAGATATGAGTGGTGGCACTGGGCAAGTGGGCACAGTATACGCTGTGAACCTGACACAAAAAAGCAGACTGATGTTTCAAAGTCAAAGTAGTTTTTTTATTTTTAAAATGTACACTTACACTACTATTTAACAAGATAATATGAGTGGTGGTGGCACTGGACAAGTGGGCACAGTATACTCTGTGAGCCTGACACAAAAAAGCAGAATGATGTTTCACAGTCAAAATAGTTTTTTATTTTTAAAATGTACACTTACACTACTATTATTAAACAAGATAATGTGAGTGGTGGCACTGGACAAGTGGGCACAGTATACGCTGTGAGCCTGACACACACACTGGCAGTGGCAGGCTGGCCTGGCAACTGCAATTAGATTACACTAGCAGACTGATGTAAAAGTTTTTTTAAAAAAAATTTACACTACTGTTACACCAGATATGACTGGTGGTGGCACTGAGAAAGAAGGCACAGTATATGCTGTGAGCCTGACACACAGGCTGGCAGTGGCAGGTTGGCCTGGAAACTGAAATTAGATTACACTAGCAGACTGATGTAAAAGTTTTTTTTTACAAAAATGTACACTAATGTTACACCAGATATGAGTGGTGGCTCTGAGCAAGTAGGCACAGTATATGCTGTGAGCCTGACACAAAGGCTGGCAGTGGCAGGCTGGCCTAGCAACTGAAATTAGATTACACTAGCAGACTGATGTAAAAGTTTTTTGTTTTTTTTTAAATTTACACTAATGTTACACCAGATATGAGTGGTGGCACTGAGCAAGTAGGCACAGTATATGCTGTGAGCCAGAAACACAGGCTGACAGTGGCAGGCAGGCAACTGCTATTAGATTACACTAGCAGACTGATGTAAAAAAAAATTTAAAAAAATTACACTACTGTTACACCAGATATGACTGGTGGTGGCACTGAGCAACTAGGCACAGTATATGCTGTGAGCCTGACACACAGGCTGGCAGTGACAGGCTGGCCTGGCAACTGAAATTAGATTACACTAGCAGACTGATGTAAAAGTTTTTTTTAAAAAAAATGTTTACACTAATGTTACACCAGATATGACTGGTGGTGGCACTGAGCAAGTAGGCACAGTATATGCTGTAAACCTGACACACAGGCTGGCAGTGGCAGGCTGGCCTGGCAACTGAAATTAGATTACACTAGCAGACTGATATAAAAAAAAAATTAAAATAAATTTACACTAATATTACACCAGATATGAGTGGTGGCACTGTGCAAGTAGGCACAGTATATGCTGTGAGCCTGACACACAGGCTGGCAGTGGCAGGTTGGCCTGGCAACTGAAATTAGATCACACTAGCAGACTGATGTAAAAGTTTTTTTTTTTTTTTAAATTTACACTACTGTTACACCAGATATAAGTGGTGGTGGCACTGAGCAAGAAGGCACAGTATATGCTGTGAGCCTGACACACAGGCTGGCAGTGGCAGGCTGGCCTGGAAACTGAAATTAGATTACACTAGCAGACTGATGTAAAAGTTTTTTTTATAAAAATGTACACTAATGTTACACCAGATATGAGTGGTGGCACTGAGCAAGTAGGCACAGTATATGCTGTGAGCCTGACACACAGGCTGGCAGTGGCAGGCTGGCCTGGCAACTGAAATTAGATTACACTAGCAGACTGATGTAAAAGTTTTTTTTTTTTTTAATTTACACTAATGTTACACCAGATATGAGTGGTGGCACTGAGCAAGTAGGCACAGTATATGCTGTGAGCCTGACACACAGGCTGACAGTGGCAAGCAGGCAACTGCTATTAGATTACACTAGCAGACTGATGTAAAAAAAAATTAAAAAAAAATTACACTACTGTTACACCAGATATGACTGGTGGTGGCACTGAGCAAGTAGGCACAGTATATGCTGTGAGCCTGACACACAGGCTGGCAGTGACAGGCTGGCCTGGCAACTGAAATTAGATTACACTAGCAGACTGATGTAAAAAAAAAAAATTTTAAATTTACACTAATGTTACACCAGATATGAGTGGTGGCACTGAGCAAGTAGGCACAGTATATGCTGTGAGACTGACACACAGGCTGGCAGTGTCAGGCAGGCAACTGCTATTAGACTACACTAGCAGACTGATGTAAAAGTGTTTTTTAAAAAAATTACACTACTGTTACACCAGATATGACTGGTGGTGGCACTGAGCAAGTAGGCACAGTATATGCTGTGAGCCTGACACACAGGCTGGCAGTGGCAGGCTGGCCTGGCAACTGAAATTAGATTACACTAGCAGACTGATGTAAAAGTGGTTTTTTTTTTAAATTACACTACTGTTACACCAGATATGACTGGTGGTGGCACTGAGCAAGTAGGCACAGTATATGCTGTGAGCCTGACACACGGGCTGGCAGTGGCAGGTTGGCCTGCAAACTGAAATTAGATTACACTAGCAGACTGATGTAAAAGTTTTTTTTTATAAAAATGTACACTAATGTTACACCAGATATGAGTGGTGGCTCTGAGCAAGTAGGCACAGTATATGCTGTGAGCCTGACACAAAGGCTGGCAGTGGCAGGCTGGCCTAGCAACTGAAATTAGATTACACTAGCAGACTGATGTAAAAGTTTTTTGTTTTTTTTAAATTTACACTAATGTTACACCAGATATGAGTGGTGGCACTGAGCAAGTAGGCACAGTATATGCTGTGAGCCAGAAACACAGGCTGGCAGTGGCAGGCAGGCAACTGCTATTAGATTACACTAGCAGACTGATGTAAAAAAAAAAATAAAAAAATTTACACTACTGTTACACCAGATATGACTGGTGGTGGCACTGAGCAACTAGGCACAGTATATGCTGTGAGCCTGACACACAGGCTGGCAGTGGCAGTCTGGCCTGGCAACTGAAATTAGATTACACTAGCAGACTGATGTAAAAGGTTTTTTTTTTTTTTTAAATTACACTAATGTTACACCAGATATGAGTGGTGGCACTGAGCAAGTAGGCACAATATATGCTGTGAGCCTGACACACAGGCTGGCAGTGGCAGGCAGGCAACTGCTATTAGATTACACTAGCAGACTGATGTAAAAGTTTTTTTTTAAAAAAATGTACACTACTGTTACACAAGATATGACTGGTGGTGGCACTGAGCAAGTAGGCACAGTATATGCTGTAAACCTGACACACAGGCTGGCAGTGGCAGGCTGGCCTGGCAACTGAAATTAGATTACACTAGCAGACTGATATAAAAAAAAAAAAAAAAAAAATTTACACTAATATTACACCAGATATGAGTGGTGGCACTGTGCAAGTAGGCACAGTATATGCTGTGAGCCTGACACACAGGCTGGCAGTGGCAGGTTGGCCTGGCAACTGAAATTAGATTACACTAGCAGACTGATGTAAAAGTTTTTTTTTTTTTTATTTTAAATTTACACTACTGTTACACCAGATATGAGTGGTGGTGGCACTGAGCAAGAAGGCACAGTATATGCTGTGAGCCTGACACACAGGCTGGCAGTGGCAGGCTGGCCTGGAAACTGAAATTAGATTACACTAGCAGACTGATGTAAAAGTTTTTTTTATAAAAATGTACACTAATGTTACACCAGATATGAGTGGTGGCACTGAGCAAGTAGGCACAGTATATGCTGTGAGTCTGACACACAGGCTGGCAGTGGCAGGCTGGCCTGGCAACTGAAATTAGATTACACTAGCAGACTGATGTAAAAGTTTTTTTTTTTTAATTTACACTAATGTTACACCAGATATGAGTGGTGGCACTGAGCAAGTAGGCACAGTATATGCTGTGAGCCAGACACACAGGCTGACAGTGGCAAGCAGGCAACTGCTATTAGATTATACTAGCAGACTGATGTAAAAAAAATTAAAAAAAATTTACACTACTGTTACACCAGATATGACTGGTGGTGGCACTGAGCAAGTAGGCACAGTATATGCTGTGAGCCTGACACACAGGCTGGCAGTGACAGGCTGGCCTGGCAACTGAAATTAGATTACACTAGCAGACTGATGTAAAAAAAATTTTTACAAAATTTACACTAATGTTACACCAGAAATGAGTGGTGGCACTGAGCAAGTAGGCACAGTATATGCTGTGAGACTGACACACAGGCTGGCAGTGTCAAGCAGGCAACTGCTATTAGATTACACTAGCAGACTGATGTAAAAGTGTTTTTTAAAAAAATTACACTACTGTTACACCAGATATGACTGGTGGTGGCACTGAGCAAGTAGGCACAGTATATGCTGTGAGCCTGACACACGGGCTGGCAGTGGCAGGCTGGCCTGGCAACTGAAATTAGATTACACTAGCAGACTGATGTAAAAAAATGTTTTAAATTTACACTAATGTTACATCAGATATGAGTGGTGGCACTGAGCAAGTAGGCACAGTATATGCTGTGAGCCTGACACACAGGCTGGCAGTGGCAGGCAGGCAACTGCTATTAGATTACACTAGCAGACTGATGTAAAAGTTTTTTTAAAAAAAATTATACTACTGTTAAACCAGATATGACTGGTGGTGGCACTGAGCAAGTAGGCACAGTATATGCTGTGAGCCTGACACACAGGCTGGCAGTGGCAGGCTGGCCTGGCAACTGAAATTAGATTACACTAGCAGACTGATGTAAAAGTTTTTTTTTAATTTACACTAATATTATACCAGATATGAGTGGTGGCACTAAGCAAGTAGGCACAGTATATGCTGTGAGCCTGACACACAGGCTGGCAGTGGCAGGCAGGCAACAGCTATTAGATTACAATAGCAGACTGATGTAAAAGGTTTTTTAAAAAATGTACACTATTGTTACACCAGATATGACTGGTGGTGGCACTGAGCAAGTAGGCACAGTATATGCTGTGAGCCTGACACACAGGCTGGCAGTGGCAGGCTGGCCTGGCAAAAGAAATTAGATTACACTAGCAGACTGATGTAAAAAAAAAATTACAGTAATGTTACATCAGATATGAGTGGTGGCACTGAGCAAGTAGGCACAGTATATGCTGTGGGCCTGACACACAGGCTGGCAGTGGCAGGCAGGCCTGGCAACTGAAATTAGATTACGCTAGCAGACTGATGTAAAAGTTTTTTTTTTTTAATTTACACTAATGTTACACCAGATATGAGTGGTGGCACTGAGCAAGTAGGCACAGTATATGCTGTGAGCCTGGCACACAGGCTGGCAGTGGCAGGCTGGCCTGGCAACTGAAATTAGATTACGCTAGCAGACTGATGTAAAAGTTTTTTTTTTTTAATTTACACTAATGTTACACCAGATATGAGTGGTGGCACTGAGCAAGTAGGCACAGTATATGCTGTGAGCCTGACACACAGGCTGGCAGTGGCAGGCTGGCCTGGCAAAAGAAATTAGATTACACTAGCAGACTGATGTAAAAAAAAAAATTACAGTAATGTTACATCAGATATGAGTGGTGGCACTGAGCAAGTAGGCACAGTATATGCTGTGGGCCTGACACACAGGCTGGCAGTGGCAGGCAGGCCTGGCAACTGAAATTAGATTACGCTAGCAGACTGATGTAAAAGTTTTTTTAAAAAATTTACACTATTGTTACACCAGATATGAGTGGTGGCACTGAGCAAGTAGGCAGAGTATATGCTGTGAGCCTGGCACACAGGCTGGCAGTGGCAGGCTGGCCTGGCAACTGAAATTAGATTACGCTAGCAGACTGATGTAAAAGTTTTTTTTTTTTAATTTACACTAATGTTACACCAGATATGAGTGGTGGCACTGAGCAAGTAGGCACAGTATATGCTGTGGGGCTGACACACAGGCTGGCAGTGGCAGGCAGGCAACTGCTATTAGATTACACTAGCAGACTGATGTAAAAGTGTTTTTTAAAAAAAAAACACTACACTACACTACAAAATTTGCACTACTGTTACACCAGATATGACTGGTGGTGGCACTGAGCAAGTAGGCACAGTATATGCTGTGAGCCTGACACACAGGCTAGCAGTGACAGGCTGGCCTGGCAACTGAAATTAGATTACACTAGCAGACTGATGTAAAAAAAATTTTTTTTTAAATATACACTAATATTACACCAGATATGAGTGGTGGCACTAAGCAAGTAGGCACAGTATATGCTGTGAGCCTGACACACAGGCTGGCAGTAGCAGGCAGGCAACAGCTATTAGATTACAATAGCAGACTGATGTAAAAGGTTTTTTAAAAAATGTACACTATTGTTACACCAGATATGACTATTGGTGGCACTGAGCAAGTAGGCACAGTATATGCTGTGGGCCTGACACACAGGCTGGCAGTGGCAGGCAGGCAACTGCTATTAGATTACACTAGCAGACTGATGTAAAAAAAAATTTTAAAAAATTTTACTACTGTTAAACCAGATATGACTGGTGGTGGCACTGAGCAAGTAGGCACAGTATATGCTGTGAGCCTGACACACAGGCTGGCAGTGGCAGGCTGGCCTGGCAACTGAAATTAGATTACACTAGCAGACTGATGTAAAAGTTTTTTTTTAAATTTACACTAATATTACACCAGATATGAGTGGTGGCACTAAGCAAGTAGGCACAGTATATGCTGTGAGCCTGACACACAGGCTGGCAGTGGCAGGCAGGCAACAGCTATTAGATTACAATAGCAGACTGATGTAAAAGGTTTTTTAAAAAATGTACACTATTGTTACACCAGATATGACTATTGGTGGCACTGAGCAAGTAGGCACAGTATATGCTGTGAGCCTGACACACAGGCTGGCAGTGGCAGGCTGGCCTGGCAAAAGAAATTAGATTACACTAGCAGACTGATGTAAAAAAAAAAATTGCAGTAATGTTACATCAGATATGAGTGGTGGCACTGAGCAAGTAGGCACAGTATATGCTGTGGGCCTGACACACAGGCTGGCAGTGGCAGGCAGGCAACTGCTATTAGATTACACTAGCAGACTGATGTAAAAGTTTTTTTAAAAAATTTACACTATTGTTACACCAGATATGAGTGGTGGCACTGAGCAAGTAGGCAGAGTATATGCTGTGAGCCTGGCACACAGGCTGGCAGTGGCAGGCTGGCCTGGCAACTGAAATTAGATTACGCTAGCAGACTGATGTAAAAGTTTTTTTTTTTTTAATTTACACTAATGTTACACCAGATATGAGTGGTGGCACTGAGCAAGTAGGCACAGTATATGCTGTGGGCCTGACACACAGGCTGGCAGTGGCAGGCAGGCAACTGCTATTAGATTACACTAGCAGACTGATGTAAAAGTTTTTTTTTTTAAATTACACTACTGTTAAACCAGATATGACTGGTGGTGGCACTGATCAAGTAGGCACAGTATATGCTGTGGGCCTGACACACAGGCTGGCAGTGGCAGGCAGGCAACTGCTATTAGATTACACTAGCAGACTGATGTAAAAGTTTTTTAAAAAAAAAATTACACTACTGTTAAACCAGATATGACTGGTGGTGGCACTGAGCAAGTAGGCACAGTATATGCTGTGAGCCTGACACACAGGCTGGCAGTGGCAGGCTGGCCTGGCAACTGAAATTAGATTACACTAGCAGACTGATGTAAAAGTTGTTTTTTTAATTTACACTAATGTTACACCAGATATGAGTGGTGGCACTGAGCAAGTAGGCATGGTATATGCTGTGAGCCTGACACACAGGCTGGCAGTGGCAGGCAGGCAACTGCTATTAGATTACACTAGCAGACTGATGTAAAAGTTTTTTTTTAAAAATTACACTATTGTTACACCAGATATGAGTGGTGGCACTGAGCAAGTAGGCAGAGTATATGCTGTGAGCCTGACACACAGGCTGGCAGTGGCAGGCTGGCCTGGCAACTGAAATTAGATTACGCTAGCAGACTGATGTAAAAGTTTTTTTTTTTTAAATTTACACTAATGTTACACCAGATATGAGTGGTGGCTCTGAGCAAGTAGGCACATTATATGCTGTGAGCCTGACACACAGGCTGGCAGTGGCAGGCAGGCAACTGCTATTAGATTACACTAGCAGACTGATGTTAAAAAAATTTTAAAAAAAATTACACTACTGTTAAACCAGATATGACTGGTGGTGGCACTGAGCAAGTAGGCACAGTATATGCTGTGAGCCTGACACACGGGCTGGCAGTGGCAGGCTGGCCTGGCAACTGAAATTAGATTAAACTAGCAGACTGATGTAAAAGTTGTTTTTTTAATTTACACTAATGTTACACCAGATATGAGTGGTGGCACTGAGCAAGTAGGCACAGTATATGCTGTGGGGCTGACACACAGGCTGGCAGTGGCAGGCAGGCAACTGCTATTAGATTACACTAGCAGACTGATGTAAAAGTGTTTTTTTAAAAAAAAAACACTACACTACACTACAAAATTTACACTACTGTTACACCAGATATGACTGGTGGTGGCACTGAGCAAGTAGGCACAGTATATGCTGTGAGCCTGACACACAGGCTAGCAGTGACAGGCTGGCCTGGCAACTGAAATTAGATTACACTAGCAGACTGAAGTAAAAAAAATTTTTTTTAAATTTACACTAATATTACACCAGATATGAGTGGTGGCACTAAGCAAGTAGGCACAGTATATGCTGTGAGCCTGACACACAGGCTGGCAGTGGCAGGCAGGCAACAGCTATTAGATTACAATAGCAGACTGATGTAAAAGGTTTTTTAAAAAATGTACACTATTGTTACACCAGATATGACTATTGGTGGCACTGAGCAAGTAGGCACAGTATATGCTGTGGGCCTGACACACAGGCTGGCAGTGGCAGGCAGGCAACTGCTATTAGATTACACTAGCAGACTGATGTAAAAAAAAAATTTAAAAAAATTATACTACTGTTAAACCAGATATGACTGGTGGTGGCACTGAGCAAGTAGGCACAGTATATGCTGTGAGCCTGACACACAGGCTGGCAGTGGCAGGCTGGCCTGGCAACTGAAATTAGATTACACTAGCAGACTGATGTAAAAGTTTTTTTTTAAATTTACACTAATATTACACCAGATATGAGTGGTGGCACTAAGCAAGTAGGCACAGTATATGCTGTGAGCCTGACACACAGGCTGGCAGTGGCAGGCAGGCAACAGCTATTAGATTACAATAGCAGACTGATGTAAAAGGTTTTTTAAAAAATGTACACTATTGTTACACCAGATATGACTATTGGTGGCACTGAGCAAGTAGGCACAGTATATGCTGTGAGCCTGACACACAGGCTGGCAGTGGCAGGCTGGCCTGGCAAAAGAAATTAGATTACACTAGCAGACTGATGTAAAAAAAAAATTGCAGTAATGTTACATCAGATATGAGTGGTGGCACTGAGCAAGTAGGCACAGTATATGCTGTGGGCCTGACACACAGGCTGGCAGTGGCAGGCAGGCAACTGCTATTAGATTACACTAGCAGACTGATGTAAAAGTTTTTTTAAAAAATTTACACTATTGTTACACCAGATATGAGTGGTGGCACTGAGCAAGTAGGCAGAGTATATGCTGTGAGCCTGGCACACAGGCTGGCAGTGGCAGGCTGGCCTGGCAACTGAAATTAGATTACGCTAGCAGACTGATGTAAAAGTTTTTTTTTTTAATTTACACTAATGTTACACCAGATATGAGTGGTGGCACTGAGCAAGTAGGCACAGTATATGCTGTGGGCCTGACACACAGGCTGGCAGTGGCAGGCAGGCAACTGCTATTAGATTACACTAGCAGACTGATGTAAAAGTTTTTTTTTTTAAATTACACTACTGTTAAACCAGATATGACTGGTGGTGGCACTGAGCAAGTAGGCACAGTATATGCTGTGGGCCTGACACACAGGCTGGCAGTGGCAGGCAAGCAACTGCTATTAGATTACACTAGCAGACTGATGTAAAAGTTTTTTTAAAAAAAAATTACACTACTGTTAAACCAGATATGACTGGTGGTGGCACTGAGCAAGTAGGCACAGTATATGCTGTGAGCCTGACACACAGGCTGGCAGTGGCAGGCTGGCCTGGCAAAAGAAATTAGATTACACTAGCAGACTGATGTAAAAAAAAAAATTACAGTAATGTTACATCAGATATGAGTGGTGGCACTGAGCAAGTAGGCACAGTATATGCTGTGGGCCTGACACACAGGCTGGCAGTGGCAGGCAGGCAACTGCTATTAGATTACACTAGCAGACTGATGTAAAATTTTTTTTAAAAAATTTACACTATTGTTACACCAGATATGAGTGGTGGCACTGAGCAAGTAGGCAGAGTATATGCTGTGAGCCTGGCACACAGGCTGGCAGTGGCAGGCTGGCCTGGCAACTGAAATTAGATTACGCTAGCAGACTGATGTAAAAGTTTTTTTTTTTTAATTTACACTAATGTTACACCAGATATGAGTGGTGGCACTGAGCAAGTAGGCACAGTATATGCTGTGGGGCTGACACACAGGCTGGCAGTGGCAGGCAGGCAACTGCTATTAGATTACACTAGCAGACTGATGTAAAAGTGTTTTTTAAAAAAAAAACACTACACTACACTACAAAATTTGCACTACTGTTACACCAGATATGACTGGTGGTGGCACTGAGCAAGTAGGCACAGTATATGCTGTGAGCCTGACACACAGGCTAGCAGTGACAGGCTGGCCTGGCAAAAGAAATTAGATTACACTAGCAGACTGATGTAAAAAAAAAATTGCAGTAATGTTACATCAGATATGAGTGGTGGCACTGAGCAAGTAGGCACAGTATATGCTGTGGGCCTGACACACAGGCTGGCAGTGGCAGGCAGGCAACTGCTATTAGATTACACTAGCAGACTGATGTAAAAGTTTTTTTAAAAAATTTACACTATTGTTACACCAGATATGAGTGGTGGCACTGAGCAAGTAGGCAGAGTATATGCTGTGAGCCTGGCACACAGGCTGGCAGTGGCAGGCTGGCCTGGCAACTGAAATTAGATTACGCTAGCAGACTGATGTAAAAGTTTTTTTTTTTAATTTACACTAATGTTACACCAGATATGAGTGGTGGCACTGAGCAAGTAGGCACAGTATATGCTGTGGGCCTGACACACAGGCTGGCAGTGGCAGGCAGGCAACTGCTATTAGATTACACTAGCAGACTGATGTAAAAGTTTTTTTTTTTAAATTACACTACTGTTAAACCAGATATGACTGGTGGTGGCACTGAGCAAGTAGGCACAGTATATGCTGTGGGCCTGACACACAGGCTGGCAGTGGCAGGCAAGCAACTGCTATTAGATTACACTAGCAGACTGATGTAAAAGTTTTTTTAAAAAAAAATTACACTACTGTTAAACCAGATATGACTGGTGGTGGCACTGAGCAAGTAGGCACAGTATATGCTGTGAGCCTGACACACAGGCTGGCAGTGGCAGGCTGGCCTGGCAAAAGAAATTAGATTACACTAGCAGACTGATGTAAAAAAAAAATTACAGTAATGTTACATCAGATATGAGTGGTGGCACTGAGCAAGTAGGCACAGTATATGCTGTGGGCCTGACACACAGGCTGGCAGTGGCAGGCAGGCAACTGCTATTAGATTACACTAGCAGACTGATGTAAAAGTTTTTTTAAAAAATTTACACTATTGTTACACCAGATATGAGTGGTGGCACTGAGCAAGTAGGCAGAGTATATGCTGTGAGCCTGGCACACAGGCTGGCAGTGGCAGGCTGGCCTGGCAACTGAAATTAGATTACGCTAGCAGACTGATGTAAAAGTTTTTTTTTTTTAATTTACACTAATGTTACACCAGATATGAGTGGTGGCACTGAGCAAGTAGGCACAGTATATGCTGTGGGGCTGACACACAGGCTGGCAGTGGCAGGCAGGCAACTGCTATTAGATTACACTAGCAGACTGATGTAAAAGTGTTTTTTAAAAAAAAAACACTACACTACACTACAAAATTTGCACTACTGTTACACCAGATATGACTGGTGGTGGCACTGAGCAAGTAGGCACAGTATATGCTGTGAGCCTGACACACAGGCTAGCAGTGACAGGCTGGCCTGGCAACTGAAATTAGATTACACTAGCAGACTGATGTAAAAAAAATTTTTTTTTAAATATACACTAATATTACACCAGATATGAGTGGTGGCACTAAGCAAGTAGGCACAGTATATGCTGTGAGCCTGACACACAGGCTGGCAGTGGCAGGCAGGCAACAGCTATTAGATTACAATAGCAGACTGATGTAAAAGGTTTTTTAAAAAAGGTACACTATTGTTACACCAGATATGACTATTGGTGGCACTGAGCAAGTAGGCACAGTATATGCTGTGGGCCTGACACACAGGCTGGCAGTGGCAGGCAGGCAACTGCTATTAGATTACACTAGCAGACTGATGTAAAAAAAATTTTTTTAAAAATTTTACTACTGTTAAACCAGATATGACTGGTGGTGGCACTGAGCAAGTAGGCACAGTATATGCTGTGAGCCTGACACACAGGCTGGCAGTGGCAGGCTGGCCTGGCAACTGAAATTAGATTACACTAGCAGACTGATGTAAAAGTTTTTTTTTAAATTTACACTAATATTACACCAGATATGAGTGGTGGCACTAAGCAAGTAGGCACAGTATATGCTGTGAGCCTGACACACAGGCTGGCAGTGGCAGGCAGGCAACAGCTATTAGATTACAATAGCAGACTGATGTAAAAGGTTTTTTAAAAAATGTACACTATTGTTACACCAGATATGACTATTGGTGCCACTGAGCAAGTAGGCACAGTATATGCTGTGAGCCTGACACACAGGCTGGCAGTGGCAGGCTGGCCTGGCAAAAGAAATTAGATTACACTAGCAGACTGATGTAAAAAAAAAAATTGCAGTAATGTTACATCAGATATGAGTGGTGGCACTGAGCAAGTAGGCACAGTATATGCTGTGGGCCTGACACACAGGCTGGCAGTGGCAGGCAGGCAACTGCTATTAGATTACACTAGCAGACTGATGTAAAAGTTTTTTTAAAAAATGTACACTATTGTTACACCAGATATGAGTGGTGGCACTGAGCAAGTAGGCAGAGTATATGCTGTGAGCCTGGCACACAGGCTGGCAGTGGCAGGCTGGCCTGGCAACTGAAATTAGATTACGCTAGCAGACTGATGTAAAAGTTTTTTTTTTTTTAATTTACACTAATGTTACACCAGATATGAGTGGTGGCACTGAGCAAGTAGGCACAGTATATGCTGTGGGCCTGACACACAGGCTGGCAGTGGCAGGCAGGCAACTGCTATTAGATTACACTAGCAGACTGATGTAAAAGTTTTTTTTTTTAAATTACACTACTGTTAAACCAGATATGACTGGTGGTGGCACTGAGCAAGTAGGCACAGTATATGCTGTGGGCCTGACACACAGGCTGGCAGTGGCAGGCAGGCAACTGCTATTAGATTACACTAGCAGACTGATGTAAAAGTTTTTTTAAAAAAAAATTACACTACTGTTAAACCAGATATGACTGGTGGTGGCACTGAGCAAGTAGGCACAGTATATGCTGTGAGCCTGACACACAGGCTGGCAGTGGCAGGCTGGCCTGGCAACTGAAATTAGATTACACTAGCAGACTGATGTAAAAGTTGTTTTTTTAATTTACACTAATGTTACACCAGATATGAGTGGTGGCACTGAGCAAGTAGGCATGGTATATGCTGTGAGCCTGACACACAGGCTGGCAGTGGCAGGCAGGCAACTGCTATTAGATTACACTAGCAGACTGATGTAAAAGTTTTTTTTAAAAAATTACACTATTGTTACACCAGATATGAGTGGTGGCACTGAGCAAGTAGGCAGAGTATATGCTGTGAGCCTGACACACAGGCTGGCAATGGCAGGCTGGCCTGGCAACTGAAATTAGATTACGCTAGCAGACTGATGTAAAAGTTTTTTTTTTTTAAATTTACACTAATGTTACACCAGATATGAGTGGTGGCTCTGAGCAAGTAGGCACATTATATGCTGTGAGCCTGACACACAGGCTGGCAGTGGCAGGCAGGCAACTGCTATTAGATTACACTAGCAGACTGATGTTAAAAAATTTTTAAAAAAAATTACACTACTGTTAAACCAGATATGACTGGTGGTGGCACTGAGCAAGTAGGCACAGTATATGCTGTGAGCCTGACACACGGGCTGGCAGTGGCAGGCTGGCCTGGCAACTGAAATTAGATTAAACTAGCAGACTGATGTAAAAGTTGTTTTTTTAATTTACACTAATGTTACACCAGATATGAGTGGTGGCACTGAGCAAGTAGGCACAGTATATGCTGTGGGGCTGACACACAGGCTGGCAGTGGCAGGCAGGCAACTGCTATTAGATTACACTAGCAGACTGATGTAAAAGTGTTTTTTAAAAAAAAAACACTACACTACACTACAAAATTTACACTACTGTTACACCAGATATGACTGGTGGTGGCACTGAGCAAGTAGGCACAGTATATGCTGTGAGCCTGACACACAGGCTAGCAGTGACAGGCTGGCCTGGCAACTGAAATTAGATTACACTAGCAGACTGAAGTAAAATTTTTTTTTTTAAAATTTACACTAATATTACACCAGATATGAGTGGTGGCACTAAGCAAGTAGGCACAGTATATGCTGTGAGCCTGACACACAGGCTGGCAGTGGCAGGCAGGCAACAGCTATTAGATTACAATAGCAGACTGATGTAAAAGGTTTTTTAAAAAATGTACACTATTGTTACACCAGATATGACTATTGGTGGCACTGAGCAAGTAGGCACAGTATATGCTGTGGGCCTGACACACAGGCTGGCAGTGGCAGGCAGGCAACTGCTATTAGATTACACTAGCAGACTGATGTAAAAAAAAAATTTAAAAAAATTATACTACTGTTAAACCAGATATGACTGGTGGTGGCACTGAGCAAGTAGGCACAGTATATGCTGTGAGCCTGACACACAGGCTGGCAGTGGCAGGCTGGCCTGGCAACTGAAATTAGATTACACTAGCAGACTGATGTAAAAGTTTTTTTTTAAATTTACACTAATATTACACCAGATATGAGTGGTGGCACTAAGCAAGTAGGCACAGTATATGCTGTGAGCCTGACACACAGGCTGGCAGTGGCAGGCAGGCAACAGCTATTAGATTACAATAGCAGACTGATGTAAAAGGTTTTTTAAAAAATGTACACTATTGTTACACCAGATATGACTATTGGTGGCACTGAGCAAGTAGGCACAGTATATGCTGTGAGCCTGACACACAGGCTGGCAGTGGCAGGCTGGCCTGGCAAAAGAAATTAGATTACACTAGCAGACTGATGTAAAAAAAAAATTGCAGTAATGTTACATCAGATATGAGTGGTGGCACTGAGCAAGTAGGCACAGTATATGCTGTGGGCCTGACACACAGGCTGGCAGTGGCAGGCAGGCAACTGCTATTAGATTACACTAGCAGACTGATGTAAAAGTTTTTTTAAAAAATTTACACTATTGTTACACCAGATATGAGTGGTGGCACTGAGCAAGTAGGCAGAGTATATGCTGTGAGCCTGGCACACAGGCTGGCAGTGGCAGGCTGGCCTGGCAACTGAAATTAGATTACGCTAGCAGACTGATGTAAAAGTTTTTTTTTTTAATTTACACTAATGTTACACCAGATATGAGTGGTGGCACTGAGCAAGTAGGCACAGTATATGCTGTGGGCCTGACACACAGGCTGGCAGTGGCAGGCAGGCAACTGCTATTAGATTACACTAGCAGACTGATGTAAAAGTTTTTTTTTTTAAATTACACTACTGTTAAACCAGATATGACTGGTGGTGGCACTGAGCAAGTAGGCACAGTATATGCTGTGGGCCTGACACACAGGCTGGCAGTGGCAGGCAAGCAACTGCTATTAGATTACACTAGCAGACTGATGTAAAAGTTTTTTTAAAAAAAAATTACACTACTGTTAAACCAGATATGACTGGTGGTGGCACTGAGCAAGTAGGCACAGTATATGCTGTGAGCCTGACACACAGGCTGGCAGTGGCAGGCTGGCCTGGCAACTGAAATTAGATTACACTAGCAGACTGATGTAAAAGTTGTTTTTTTAATTTACACTAATGTTACACCAGATATGAGTGGTGGCACTGAGCAAGTAGGCACGGTATATGCTGTGAGCCTGACACACAGGCTGGCAGTGGCAGGCAGGCAACTGCTATTAGATTACACTAGCAGACTGATGTAAAAGTTTTTTTAAAAAAATTACACTATTGTTACACCAGATATGAATGGTGGCACTGAGCAAGTAGGCAGAGTATATGCTGTGAGCCTGACACACAGGCTGGCAGTGGCAGGCTGGCCTGGCAACTGAAATTAGATTACGCTAGCAGACTGATGTAAAAGTTTTTTTTTTTTTAAATTTACACTAATGTTACACCAGATATGAGTGGTGGCACTGAGCAAGTAGGCACAGTATATGCTGTGGGGCTGACACACAGGCTGGCAGTGGCAGGCAGGCAACTGCTATTAGATTACACTAGCAGACTGATGTAAAAGTGTTTTTTAAAAAAATTACACTACACTACACTACAAAATTTACACTACTGTTACACCAGATATGACTGGTGGTGGCACTGAGCAAGTAGGCACAGTATATGCTGTGAGCCTGACACACAGGCTGGCAGTGACAGGCTGGCCTGGCAACTGAAATTAGATTACACTAGCAGACTGATGTAAAAAAAATGTTTTTAAATTTACACTAATATTACACCAGATATGAGTGGTGGCACTAAGCAAGTAGGCACAGTATATGCTGTGAGCCTGACACACAGGCTGGCAGTGGCAGGCAGGCAACAGCTATTAGATTACAATAGCAGACTGATGTAAAAGGTTTTTTAAAAAATGTACACTATTGTTACACCAGATATGACTATTGGTGGCACTGAGCAAGTAGGCACAGTATATGCTGTGGGCCTGACACACAGGCTGGCAGTGGCAGGCAGGCAACTGCTATTAGATTACACTAGCAGACTGATGTAAAAGTTTTTTTTTTTTTAAATTATACTACTGTTAAACCAGATATGACTGGTGGTGGCACTGAGCAAGTAGGCACAGTATATGCTGTGAGCCTGACACACAGGCTGGCAGTGGCAGGCTGGCCTGGCAACTGAAATTAGATTACACTAGCAGACTGATGTAAAAGTTTTTTTTTAAATTTACACTAATATTACACCAGATATGAGTGGTGGCACTAAGCAAGTAGGCGCAGTATATGCTGTGAGCCTGACACACAGGCTGGCAGTGGCAGGCAGGCAACAGCTATTAGATTACAATAGCAGACTGATGTAAAAGGTTTTTTAAAAAATGTACACTATTGTTACACCAGATATGACTATTGGTGGCACTGAGCAAGTAGGCACAGTATATGCTGTGAGCCTGACACACAGGCTGGCAGTGGCAGGCTGGCCTGGCAAAAGAAATTAGATTACACTAGCAGACTGATGTAAAAAAAAAAATTGCAGTAATGTTACATCAGATATGTGTGGTGGCACTGAGCAAGTAGGCACAGTATATGCTGTGGGCCTGACACACAGGCTGGCAGTGGCAGGCAGGCAACTGCTATTAGATTACACTAGCAGACTGATGTAAAAGTTTTTTTTAAAAAATTTACACTATTGTTACACCAGATATGAGTGGTGGCACTGAGCAAGTAGGCAGAGTATATGCTGTGAGCCTGGCACACAGGCTGGCAGTGGCAGGCTGGCCTGGCAACTGAAATTAGATTACGCTAGCAGACTGATGTAAAAGTTTTTTTTTTTTTAATTTACACTAATGTTACACCAGATATGAGTGGTGGCACTGAGCAAGTAGGCACAGTATATGCTGTGGGCCTGACACACAGGCTGGCAGTGGCAGGCAGGCAACTGCTATTAGATTACACTAGCAGACTGATGTAAAAAAAATTTTTAAAAAAATTATACTACTGTTAAACCAGATATGACTGGTGGTGGCACTGAGCAAGTAGGCACAGTATATGCTGTGAGCCTGACACACAGGCTGGCAGTGGCAGGCTGGCCTGGCAACTGAAATTAGATTACACTAGCAGACTGATGTAAAAGGTTTTTTTTAAATTTACACTAATATTACACCAGATATGAGTGGTGGCACTAAGCAAGTAGGCACAGTATATGCTGTGAGCCTGACACACAGGCTGGCAGTGGCAGGCAGGCAACAGCTATTAGATTACAATAGCAGACTGATGTAAAAGGTTTTTTAAAAAATGTACACTATTGTTACACCAGATATGACTATTGGTGGCACTGAGCAAGTAGGCACAGTATATGCTGTGAGCCTGACACACAGGCTGGCAGTGGCAGGCTGGCCTGGCAAAAGAAATTAGATTACACTAGCAGACTGATGTAAAAAAAAAAATTGCAGTAATGTTACATCAGATATGAGTGGTGGCACTGAGCAAGTAGGCACAGTATATGCTGTGGGCCTGACACACAGGCTGGCAGTGGCAGGCAGGCAACTGCTATTAGATTACACTAGCAGACTGATGTAAAAGTTTTTTAAAAAAATTTACACTATTGTTACACCAGATATGAGTGGTGGCACTGAGCAAGTAGGCAGAGTATATGCTGTGAGCCTGGCACACAGGCTGGCAGTGGCAGGCTGGCCTGGCAACTGAAATTAGATTACGCTAGCAGACTGATGTAAAAGTTTTTTTTTTTAATTTACACTAATGTTACACCAGATATGAGTGGTGGCACTGAGCAAGTAGGCACAGTATATGCTGTGGGCCTGACACACAGGCTGGCAGTGGCAGGCAGGCAACTGCTATTAGATTACACTAGCAGACTGATGTAAAAGTTTTTTTTTTTAAATTACACTACTGTTAAACCAGATATGACTGGTGGTGGCACTGAGCAAGTAGGCACAGTATATGCTGTGGGCCTGACACACAGGCTGGCAGTGGCAGGCAAGCAACTGCTATTAGATTACACTAGCAGACTGATGTAAAAGTTTTTTTAAAAAAAATTACACTACTGTTAAACCAGATATGACTGGTGGTGGCACTGAGCAAGTAGGCACAGTATATGCTGTGAGCCTGACACACAGGCTGGCAGTGGCAGGCTGGCCTGGCAACTGAAATTAGATTACACTAGCAGACTGATGTAAAAGTTGTTTTTTTAATTTACACTAATGTTACACCAGATATGAGTGGTGGCACTGAGCAAGTAGGCACGGTATATGCTGTGAGCCTGACACACAGGCTGGCAGTGGCAGGCAGGCAACTGCTATTAGATTACACTAGCAGACTGATGTAAAAGTTTTTTTAAAAAAATTACACTATTGTTACACCAGATATGAATGGTGGCACTGAGCAAGTAGGCAGAGTATATGCTGTGAGCCTGACACACAGGCTGGCAGTGGCAGGCTGGCCTGGCAACTGAAATTAGATTACGCTAGCAGACTGATGTAAAAGTTTTTTTTTTTTAAATTTACACTAATGTTACACCAGATATGAGTGGTGGCTCTGAGCAAGTAGGCACATTATATGCTGTGAGCCTGACACACAGGCTGGCAGTGGCAGGCAGGCAGGCAACTGCTATTAGATTACACTAGCAGACTGATGTAAAAGTTTTTTTTTTTTTATTTACACTAATGTTACACCAGATATGAGTGGTGGCACTGAGCAAGTAGGCACAGTATATGCTGTGGGCCTGACACACAGGCTGGCAGTGGCAGGCAGGCAGGCAACTGCTATTAGATTACACTAGCAGACTGATGTAAAAGTTTTTTTTTTTTAAATTACACTACTGTTAAACCAGATATGACTGGTGGTGGCACTGAGCAAGTAGGCACAGTATATGCTGTGGGCCTGACACACAGGCTGGCAGTGGCAGGCAGGCAACTGCTATTAGATTACACTAGCAGACTGATGTAAAAGTTTTTTTAAAAAAAAATTACACTACTGTTAAACCAGATATGACTGGTGGTGGCACTGAGCAAGTAGGCACAGTATATGCTGTGAGCCTGACACACAGGCTGGCAGTGGCAGGCTGGCCTGGCAACTGAAATTAGATTACACTAGCAGACTGATGTAAAAGTTGTTTTTTTAATTTACACTAATGTTACACCAGATATGAGTGGTGGCACTGAGCAAGTAGGCACGGTATATGCTGTGAGCCTGACACACAGGCTGGCAGTGGCAGGCAGGCAACTGCTATTAGATTACACTAGCAGACTGATGTAAAAGTTTTTTTAAAAAAATTACACTATTGTTACACCAGATATGAATGGTGGCACTGAGCAAGTAGGCAGAGTATATGCTGTGAGCCTGACACACAGGCTGGCAGTGGCAGGCTGGCCTGGCAACTGAAATTAGATTACGCTAGCAGACTGATGTAAAAGTTTTTTTTTTTTAAATTTACACTAATGTTACACCAGATATGAGTGGTGGCTCTGAGCAAGTAGGCACATTATATGCTGTGAGCCTGACACACAGGCTGGCAGTGGCAGGCAGGCAACTGCTATTAGATTACACTAGCAGACTGAAGTAAAAGTTTTTTTAAAAAAAAATGTACACTACTGTTACACCAGATATGACTGGTGGTGGCACTGAGCAAGTAGGCACAGTATATGCTGTGAGCCTGACACACAGGCTGGCAGTGGCAGGCTGGCCTGGCAACTGAAATTAGATTACGCTAGCAGACTGATGTAAAAGTTTTTTTTTTTAAATTACACTACTGTTAAACCAGATATGACTGGTGGTGGCACTGAGCAAGTAGGCACAGTATATGCTGTGGGCCTGACACACAGGCTGGCAGTGGCAGGCAGGCAACTGCTATTAGATTACACTAGCAGACTGATGTTAAATTTTTTTTTAAAAAAATTACACTACTGTTAAACCAGATATGACTGGTGGTGGCACTGAGCAAGTAGGCACAGTATATGCTGTGAGCCTGACACACGGGCTGGCAGTGGCAGGCTGGCCTGGCAACTGAAATTAGATTACACTAGCAGACTGATGTAAAAGTTGTTTTTTTAATTTACACTAATGTTACACCAGATATGAGTGGTGGCACTGAGCAAGTAGGCACGGTATATGCTGTGAGCCTGACACAAAGGCTGGCAGTGGCAGGCAGGCAACTGCTATTAGATTACACTAGCAGACTGATGTAAAAGTTTTTTTAAAAAAATTACACTATTGTTACACCAGATATGAGTGGTGGCACTGAGCAAGTAGGCAGAGTATATGCTGTGAGCCTGACACATAGGCTGGCAGTGGCAGGCTGGCCTGGCAACTGAAATTAGATTATACAACTAGGAATACTAATTGTACAAAGAGATACGCTTAGAATTAGAAAAGAATGCCACATAGAAAATTATTTCTTTAACTCCAAATGGTCATATGAATATGAAAATTACTCTTTTAATTTAAAATGTTCCATTACATTCATACTTTAATGCTTTATTGTTTTAACTAGGAACAAACATTCACACAGAAGTAGCCTGAAAGGGTTAAAAACACTTAAACCCAGGAGAATATATTGTAAGCAATGTTCTATGTTTTCTACCTGATGCCCACAGATTTATAATAAAGGATAAGCTAAGTCCTTTACAATCCGAGGGCTATTTTACTTTTAAATAGTTATATATTCTAAGGTAAATGGTAGGCACCAGGATTAAACAAATATATTGATAGATTCAGATTCTATTGTTCACTAGGCAAGCAGTTAAAAGAGCGACAGACAGGAGAGAACTAGCTTCTCCTGCTGGACCCCTGACGCGCGTTTCACAGAGCGCTTCCTCTCCGGCAAACTGTTCGCGACATCACTACTAATGAGGTGTGTTTTAGTGTCCCTTTAATAAATGTTAATTTATTTTAAAAGAGGCTCTTAGGAGCCCCTATGTGCAGAGCAAAGTTTCAAATACAGAAAGAAGTTTATTTATATCAGAATAGCCCCTTCTTTTTACTATAGAGCTTGTTTTATTTTATTTATTTATTTTATTTTAATTAAAGGGATACTAAACCCACATTTTTTCTTTCATGATTCAAATACAGCATGCAATTTTAAGCAATTGCCTAATTTACTACTATTATCAAATTTTCTTAGTTCTCTTGCTATCTTTCTTTAAAAATGCAGGAACGTAAGGTAAGAAGCCAGCCCATTTTTGGTTCAGCACCTGGATAGAGCTTGCTGATTGGTTAGCTACATTTAGCCACCAATCAGGAAGCACTACCCAGATGCTGAACCAAAATGGGCCGGCTCTTAAGCTTTCAATCCTGCCTATTTAAATAAAGATGGCAAGAGCAAAAATAAAATTGATAATAGGAGTAAATTAGAAAGTTGCTTAAAATGTTATGCTCTATCTGAATCATGAAAGAAAAAATTTGGGTTTAGTATCCATTTAAGAAATCCATGTTTTTCACACTTTTTGTTGTAGGTTTCTTGACATGATGAAATATAAATGAAATGATGGTCACTATATAACTATAAGTTGCCTTATTAAAAATCGTGTCTGTAAATATTTTATACTGTGAGCTTGCTATAGCTAGGTTGTAAGGAACATAAAAGTCAGAATTAAACTTTTTAAGTTGAATGGCCCTTTAAATATATAAAATTTGATTTTGAAAAGCAATAAAAGTCAGAATTAAACTTTTTAAGTTGAATGGCCCTTTAAATATATAAAATTTGGATTTTGAAAAGCAATTATAGTTGTGTGTATCTGTATTTCGTTTCTTATTGTAAATCAATAGATTTTAAGCCAACAATACACTGTATTTGTGTGTGAAAAAAAAGTAATTAAAACTGAAAGCAAAGTTAAATAAAAAAAATAATAATCTCAAATTAGAATGAAATTAATCTCTTTACTCCACCACGAGCACGAGAATCCATAAAATAGGTTTATATACAAACATACAAGCAGTTACTTTTCAACAACTAATATTCATAGTGCAGGAAGAAGCCATATAAACAGGGCAGTCCAGGGACTGACTTTTTTCTTTTTCTTATGTTTTTTTAAAGTCAATAACTATGGTCTGCAGCATTTTCATATTCTTATCCATCTGATGATGTGCCTGAGTGAAATGTATCAGGGTCTTCTGGTTGGTAGTTTCCTGTAAAGGAAGGGTCTGCCTTCTGTGAAATGTGATGCTCAGAGGCAGCCCCTCTTTCTCTATGGAAATTTCCACCAGAAGCAGTCAGTGTCAGTGAACAAGGAGTATTACTGAATAGACACAAGGCTCAGCGCTTGCTGATTTCAAGGATAACTGAGTGAAGGTGAGTAATTTAAACTCCTTGCTATAGAATTGCTCATATACTCAAAGATTTATATACAAGTTGTAACTTTTTCTTAAATACTTTTGCTGCACTCCATGTAATTGTCAGTATTGGAGTATTACAGTTTTGCTATAATTTACACTATACTTTTTAAAATAAAAATATGGGTTTGCTTTTGTTTCAGTCTAAATTAAAGCCATTGTCTAAGATGTGATGATTTATTTAAACATAAATATAAATCTAGGATGTTCTTGAGTTACTGTGATTTGGAAAAGCTCTGTTTAAAAGGGAGACAGGGTGGAAATATGGATTTTGTTGTTGCCCATGTGTGATCTGATCTTACTTTAGTCCAAAGCGAAACATCTATTTGATTAAAATACGTTTTAGACCCAATACTAGGATTCTCCAGTTGAAATTAATATGGACTAAACGTGTCAGTGGTGTAGATGTTTTGCTAAGACACATGCAGCCTTGTGTATGACACAGGATCACAATATGTTATTGACAAGGTTTTCTTCCCCAGCAATGACCAGAGCTTTATTCTGTATAGCTATAAATATGTCTGGGAAAATAATACTTGCATAGTAGGTGTGATTTTTTTTTCTCTCTCTTTAAGATCCACTGCTGTTAAAAATCAATCTGCTTTTAATAAATCAGATGCATTACTAAAATGAACAATGTATGCATCAAGATTACTTGTATCAATTAGTGTTTGCAAAAAGTTGTTATAGTCAGTGTTACAAACAGATGCTAATCAGTTCTAGATATTAGTGGAGAAACAGATATAATCATAAAATGTATTTCAGTTCAAAACATAAAAAACAAAACTATAAATAGAAAACGAGTCTAGTTGCATAAGCAGCACACACAAAAATGCCCTAGGGATTATTAGAAACCTGAGTATGGGATTTGAGGTGTGCATTTATGATTTGAATGCAAAGCAACCTTATTTTACAGTGATGTGGTCGTTTAAATTCAGTAAATATGGGGCATCTCTAAAAGTAGCAGCATTACATTTATTACAGGAATATGTGGTCTATCTGCAACACTGGTTCAGTGATCTCTGCTATATACACTGTCCTTTACAAGAGAAGGTGCAGTATTGCTTATCAGTTAAGGGTTTATAGTGAAGAGCATTGTGCTCATTCCCTTTACAATATTCATTAACCATATTGCAGAGCGGATTGTGCACATGGGGACTCATCCTCTTCTTTCTTCAGCCTGTTTAGCTGAACAGTATCTGGAATGTTCTTTTGAGAAAGTAAAAAAAGAGGAGGGGACTACATGAACAGCCAAACTTTCCTAAACTGTGCACCTTGTCAGTGCTGATAAGAATCTGTAACACATCTAGTTATACACAAAACTCATATATGTATGCACATGATCCTACATGTTTCATTGTTACATATATGAGTGAACCAGTATGTCAGTGAAGATCCTGTTTTACAAGGTAATATTTGTAGTGGCAATGAACTGCAAACCATTGAAGATAAATGAGACTAATTGCAGATTAATGGGGTTCACTGGGGCTGTATAATAGAACGTTTGTCTCTAATTACTTACTGTTTACCTCAGACTTCACAGTACTATAAATAGTTAGTTTATCTGTACCAAGAATGATACACTTAATATATCAAAATCTCTGTGATTTTTGAAGTGACAGTGTGCTGAACATTCTTCCTCCTAAATGAGTTTCCAATTATTGGTTAAACCAGCTGCAGAGTGTTAACTCTATGCAAAAAAATAGGTTTTTTTTTGTATATACAGTACTGGATTTTGCGAATTGAAACCACAGTCCATTTTAATGGGCTGAACTTGCAAGGAGAGCATACCTTATACATTACTTTCTAAATATGCTAAATGCCTCCTTATCTTATCTTTATATTTATGCACACACCCAATCCTTAGAGAGAGCATTTTGAAATTAACATTTTAGTATCAATCTTTCAGACTTCCACTTGGAATAGGATTTCTTTTCACTGTCTCTTATTTACAAGGTTTCGGGTAGCCATACTTGCAGAATAGAAATGTTCAGTCTAGTTGCAGCTATTTCATATGATCAAACAAAGTTAAATAAAATATTTGTAAACAATTTCCAGCAGGTAAATGGATAATTAAAGGGACAGTAAAGTCAAAATTAAACTTTTATGATTCAAATAAAGCATGCAATTTTAAACAACTTTCCAATTTACTTCTGTTATCAAATTTGCTCCATTCTCTTGGTATCTTTTATTGAAGGCTAAAACTAGGTAGAGAGAGGAGTGTGCTTGTGTCTTTAGTACTCTATGGCTGCAGTGTTTTGCAACATTATTTGTAGCTTTGTTATACAATGTTGCAAAACATTGCTGCCATGGAGTACTAAAGACGTCCACACCTGAGCTCTTATGAGCCTACCTAGTGTTACTCTTCAATAAAAGATATTATAAGAACAAAACACATTTGATAACTGAAGTACGGTGGAAAGTGTTTAAAATGGCATGCACTATCTGAATCATGAAAGTTTAATTTTGACTTTACTGTCCCTTTAAGAACAAATTAAAGGGCAGAAAATGTTACTGTAAGTACTTGTTTCTGAACCTGGAATACAAAGGTACCCTCTGGGCTTTGGTAAGGGGTACTTGCCCTTTCATTTGTTTTTCCCTGACACAGCTAATGTAAACATTTAAAGCATCACAGATATCAGTGTGTTCAGCTCTACCCTCCAGCACATTGGTTTTCAAACCTGTCATCAGGCCTCCTTAAAAGGATATGAAACCCAAATTATTCAGAAAGAGCATGCATTTTTAAGCAACTTTCTAATTAACTCTATTGTCATTTTTTTCTTGTTCTCTTGTAATCTTTATTTGAAAAACAAGAATGTAAGCTTAGGAGCCAGCCCTTTTTTGGTTCAGCATCCTGGGTAGCATTTGCTGATTGGTGGCTACATTTTGGAGTAAATTAGAACGTTGCTTAAATTGCATGCTCTATCTGAATCATGAAAGAAAACATTTGGGTTTCATATCCCTTTAACAGCCCATTTTGAGGATATCTTAACTGGAGCACAGGTGAAATAATCAGCTGCTTAGTAATCATGGCTATTTGACCTGCTCTCATCCAAGGTAATCCTGAAAATCTGGCATGTTGGGGAGGCCTGGGGACAGGTTTGAAAACCAGTACTCCATCACCTCTAACAGGTCTAAATCTAAATCCTGCCTGGTCTGGTCAGACGCTCTCTCACTGTGACTGGCTCCCCTGTGCTCACGGTAGGAATTTTTGTAAAATCTGTCTGGTTAGTTAATTTTCACAACTGGAGTTGAGAAACACTGAATATTATAAAGTGTGTCACAGGGAGAGTGCCATATATAGGGACACAGGTGAATATAAGAAGGAAAATATGGCATGATGAAATGTGCCACGTAAGGTGTACTTTACCCAAGTGTTTTACAATAAATAACATGGTATCTGATGTAGATGCAGAAATGTGGTAACATGCATATTACAGGTAGCCCTCAGTTTACGCCGGGGTTAGGTTCCAGAAGGAATGGTTGTAAATCGAAACTGTTGTAAATTGAAACCCAGTTTATAATGTAAGTCAATGGAAAGTGAGGGAGTTAGGTTCCAGGCCCCTCTCAAATTTGTCATAAGTAACACCTAATACATTATTTTTAAAGCTTTGAAATGAAGACTTTAAATGCTAAACAGCATTATAAACTTAATAAAATAAATCACACAACACAGAATATATAGTGAAACTAAGTTAAATGAACAAAAACATTTGCTAAACAGCATTATAAACCTAATAAAATAATCACACAACACAGACTTAACTTGTATTTTTCTGCAAACAGTTCTTTCTATGCATTCCAATCTGGACTGATTTATAGACAGGAAGATCTTGTCCCTTTGAAATCTGCTCGATAGCTCAGGTCTGGTTAAACTGAATAATTTCAGCTTGCTTGGCTTTGCTTCAACACAAGCGGACAGCTCCACCTACTGGCTGTTTTAAAAAATGCACTGCTTCTCAATGCTTTTCAATAGCAGTCACATGACTGGCAGAAAAGGTTGTTATTCTGAAACGGTGTAAATTGAACCGTTGTAAAACGAGGGCCACCTGTACTTCCCTCATCATGCTTTTTTCCCCTTATGTAAGTGACACAATATTAAAGAGCTATATTTATACTTATTATTTGTTGCACTAATATTTCTAAATTTTTCTGTGTTTAGTGTTACTCGCTACAATTAGGATGAGAAAATATGGTTTAAGCTAAACATTTATCATTTTATTGTGTCGCTGAATTAAAAATATTATGATACATGTGTCATGTCATCTGTTGAAACTGGGTTGGCTCTTGTTGAGAGTAAATACAGGGCTAGGAATAGGGTAATATACTTTTTACCTCTGTGATTATCTTGTATCTAAGACTCTACAGACTGCCTGTTGGCTAAAGGCAAGGTTAAAGGTTAAAGGTTAAATGCACCTTTCTTTCCTTAATCACACAAGCATGAGCACTTAAAAAGTATTCTTATCAGTAGTTCTGACATGACAGAAATATTCACATATATGAAGGGACAATAAAGAGGAAGCTGAAAGCATTTTCCAGAAAAAAGAAATACCAAAACAATGGGTCACAATCTTAAACGGAGGGCTCCATTACATATGCGGCGTCGCCGGCAAAAGTCGGCGACGCTGGTTTTTGTGTGGGTTTGGTATCCAATATACAGCGCCGCATATAAATGCGGCACGTATATTTCACCAGTCGCACGCACTTTTTACTCCCATAGGCTAACATGGGACTGCGTCGTAAATCGGTATCCAATAACCAGCGCAAGGACTTACGTGGCAAAAATGGAGAAATCTTACTGCATTTTTACCTTGCCATAAAAGGCAGCCGTAGCAAGCCTTGCGCTGAGTATGGCAGCACCGTAACTCCCGAAAATGCCTGCAAAAATAAACTAATACCTAACGCATGCGCAATGTCTATCTACCTGTCAACCGCAATCCCCCACCGCAATAACTAATAAAGTGTATTAACCCCTATACCACCCTCAAACCAACACCGCAAGTAATAACTAAATTATTAACTCCTAAATCCGCCAACCCCAACATTGCAAACTACCTATTAAAACTATTAACCCTTAATCCACCATTAACCCACCACGCAATAAACCTATTCAAGTATTAACCCCTAAACCGCCATAGCCCACAACCCAATAAACCTAACTCCCCCTAAATGAACCTAATTAAACAAATACTAAAGTTACTATTAAATTCAAAAAAACTAACACTACTTTAAAAATACAAATAAACTAAGTACAAATTAAAGGGACAATCTAATCAAAATTCTGGAGTAGACTCTCCCTTTAAAGGGACAGTCAACACCAGAATTTTTGTTGTTTAAAAAGAAAGATAATCCCTTTATTTCCCATTCCCCAGTTTTGCATAACCAACACAGATATAATAATACATGTTTTACCTCTGTAATTATCTTGTATCTAAGCTTCTGCTGACTGCCCCCTTATTTCAGTTCTTTTGACAGACATGCAGTTTAGCCAATCACTGCTCACTCCTAGGTCACTTTACGTGCATGAGCTCAATGTTATCTATATGAAACATGTGAACTAATGCCCTCTTGTGGTCAAAATGTATTCAGATTAGAGGCAGTCTTCAAGGTCTAAGAAATTAGCATATGGACCTCCTAGGTTTAGCTTTCAACTAAGAATACCAAAAGAACAAAGCAAAATTGGTGATAAAAGTAACTTGGGAAGTTGTTTATAATTGAATGCCCTATTTAAATCATGAAAAAAAAAAATTTGGACTTGACTGTCCCTTTAAGCTACAATTACAGAAAATAAAAAAATCTAAGATTACAGAAAATAATAAAGAAAATTACAAAATTTTACAAAAATTATACCTAATCTCTATGAAAATAAAAAAAGCCCCCCAAAATAAAAACACTCCCTAATCTAATAAACTACCAGTAGCCCTTAAAAGGGCTTTTTGCAGGGCATTGCCCAAAGATAATCAGCTCTTTTTCCAAAAAATACACAACCCCCCTAACAGTAAAACTCCCCACCCACCAAACCCCCCCAAATAAAATAACCTAACACTAAAAACCCTAAACTACCTATTGCCCTGAAAAGGGCATTTGTGGGCATTGCCCTTAAAAGGGCATTCAGCTCTTTTTCCACCCACCCTATCTAAATAAAATAAACCCCCCAAAAACCCCTTAAAAAACCCCTAAGTCTAACCCCCAAGTTGTCCTAACCTGTCCTGAAGTCCGGCGGAGAAGGTCCTGTTCCAGACGGTGAAGTCTTCTTCCAAGCGGCGACCTCTCCTTTCTTCTTCCAGGAACCAGCCGGCGCGGAGCGGAGGACGGAGTTGAAGACCGATGACTGCGGAGCTGAAGACCGGCGACCCTGGAACTGAAGACCGGCGAGCCTGGAACTGAAGACCAGCGACCGCAGAGCCATGAAGCAATTAAAAATGGCGTCCCTTGAATTCCTATTGGCTGGTTTGAGCCTTCAAATTCAAATCAGCCAATCAGATGAGAGCTACTGAAATCCTATTGGCTATTCAAATTAGCCAATAGGATTTAAGTAGCTCTCATCCAATTGGCTGATTTGAATTTAAAGGTTCAAATCAGCCAATAGGAATTCAAGGGACTCAATTTTTAATTGCGTACCTTTAATTCCTATTCAGTGTACGGCGGAGATCGTATGAAGAGGCTCCTCCATGCTCCATGGCTCCGTGGTCGCTGGTCTTCAGTTCCAGGCACGCCGGTCTTCAGTTCCAGGGTCGCCGGTCTTCAGCTCCGTGGTCATCGGTCTTCAACTCCGCCCTCCGCTCCATGCTGCTGGTTCCTGGAAGAAGAAGTAAGAGGTCGCCGCTTGGAAGAAGACTTCACCGCCTGGAACAGAACCTTCTCCGCAGGACTTCAGGTGAGGACCACTTGGGGGTTAGACTTAGGGTTTTTTCAAGTTTTTTTTGGGGGGGGGGTTATGTTATTTAGATAGGGTGCGCAGAAAAAGAGCTGAATGGCCTTTTAAGGGCAATGCCCAACAAATGCCCTTTTCAGGGCAATGGGTAATTTAGGGTTTTTAGTGTTAGGTTATTTTATTTGGGGGGGTTGGTGGGTGGGGGGGGTTTACTGTTAGGGGGGGTTGTGTATTTTTTTGGAAAAAGAACTGATTATCTTGGGGCAATGCCCTGCAAAAAGCCCTTTTAAGTGCTACTGGTAGTTTTTTAGATTAGGGGGTGTTTTTATTTTGGGGGCTTTTTTTCATAGGGATTAGGTATAATTTTTGTAAAATTTTGTAATTTTCTTTATTATTTCTGTAAACTTAGATTTTTTTAATTTCTGTAATTGTAGCTTAAAGGGACAGTCTACTCCAGAATTTTGATTAGACTGTCCCTTTAATTTATACTTTAGTTTATTTGTGTTTTTAAAGTAGTGTTAGTTTTTTTAAATGTAATAGTAACTTTAGTATTTGGTTAATTAGGTAATTTGGGTTCATTTAGGGGGTGTTAAGTTAGGGGGGTTAGGTTAGGGGTTAGGTTTATTGCGTTGTGGGCTATGGCAGCTTAGGGGTTAATACTTAAATAGGTTTATTGCGTTGTGGGCTATGGTGGTTTAGGGGTTAATACTTGAATAGGTTTATTGCATTGTGGGTTAATGGCGGATTATGGGTTAATAGTTTTAATAGGTAGTTTGCGATGTTGGGGTTGGCGGATTTAGGGGTTAATAGTTTAATTAGGCTTATTGCGTTGTGGGGGGTTGTCGGTCTAGGGGTTAATACATTTATTATTAGTAGTGAGAGGGGGGGATTTCAGATATTGGGGTTTTTACGTGTCAGGCTTATTTTTGGGAGGCGTGTTAGACTTTTACGGGAGATTTGTTATTTTATTTACTTTTCTTAGTGTCGGCAGTTTCTAAAGTGCCGTAAGTCACTGGCGCTCATTTCTGGACATCGCTAGTTTTTCAGACTTACAGCACTTTATGAACTACCGGCGTGGTTTATGTAATACCACGATGTGCGAGGTGAAATTACGGGCGGTGTGAGTTGCAGCGCTTACGCTGAAGCCTGCACCGTATATGTAATCGCGCCCGGACATGCCAGCCAAAATTGGATGCCACTTTGATGCATTTCAGTTTTGAATAGCAGCATTTGTATAATATGCAATGCATGTATTAGCAAAAAGGCTTCTAATAAAAGCACTGTAGACCAGAATTTTAAACACAGCAGATGCTCAGAGAGCCTAAGTGCTTTTACCATCTGGTAATGAGTCAATTTGTTAGTTGCAGACATGATACAAGCCCCACTGGTACTCTGAGCAGCTGCAGTATTTAAAATGCTGGTGCACTGATAATATCTAGCTATGTTTCACATGCACGTGCAGAGAAAAAATATTAACACTAAAACAGTGATAACTTTTACAAGAAGCATTTTTGTCAATACATGTATATTGCAAATATGTTTCTATTCCAATATGTTATTCATCTATGTGCATTTAAATTTTGACCGAAATGTCCCTTTAAGTTAGAGGGTAGCAGATCCATGAGAAATATGAGGAAGCTTTTTTTTTACATGAAGGGTGGTGGATTAAGGAACTGTAAAATAATTAAAAATGCCTTGGACATGCATAAGAGAAAAGTGACATTGAATATGAGTATACTTGATGGGCCGGTTTGGTTCTTATCTACCTTATTGGAGGCTGACATTTACCCACCAGTAAGCAAGCATAACCCAGATTTTTAACCAAAAATGGGCCGGCTCCTATGCATCACATTCCTACTTTTTAAAAAAAGATAGCAAGAGAACGAAGAAAAAATGATAATAGGGGTAAATTAGAAAGTTGTTTAAAATTGCATGCTCTATCTGAATCATGAAAGAACAAATTTGGGTTTAGTGTCTCTTCAATTCCTGTGAGATTATAATAAAAATCTTTACACATACACTTTTTTCTCTACACTTGTACAATCATCACTACTTTTGAGGTATTACATAATCTTATAATCTTGTTCACAATATCTATACTATAATCACGTTTGTAACGCGTCCATTGGTGTCACCAGTTGTGCACGCATCCTCAAAGAAATGTTGCCTGCGCGAGGCAGCCAAAAGAATGCTGGTTGCGCATGTGCAGCCAAAGAATCCACCTGGATGCAGCTTACGCTGCATCCAGGTGGATTCAGAAAATGGCAGGGTGATGAAAGAATCCACCGCAGCCCCCACATAGCAATAACCCTAATTAACATATTAACCCCTCAACCGCAAAACCCCCACATCGCAATAACCCTAATTAACCTATTAACCCCTAAACCACCAAACCCCTACATCGCAATAACCCTAATTAATATATTAACTTTTATACCGCCAACCCCCCACAATGCAAATAACTATTTTAATTACTAAGCTCCCTAGCCCAATACCCCCTAAACTAACCCCAATTACTACTAAATTAAAATAAAAAAACTAACATTAAATTGCAAAAATAAAAAAGTCTAACATTACAGAAAAAAATAAACAAACATCAAAAATAAAAAAAATTATACCTAATCCCTATGAAAATAAAAAAGCCCCCCAAAATATAAACACCCTTTAATCTAAACTACCAATAGCCCTTAAAAAGGCCTTTTGTAGGGCATTGCCCTAAGTTAAACAACTCTTTTACTTCTAAAAAATACTAAGTCCCAATAACAGTAAAAAAAAAACCAAAATTTAAAAAAATAACACTAAACAAAACTAAACTACCCATTGCCCCTAAAAGGGAATTTGTATGGGCATTGCCCTTAAAAGGGCAATCAACTCTTTTTCAAACCCAAAAAAACCCCTAATCTAAAAATAAACACCCCAGGTATTCTTCCAGCCGGACCCATCATCTTCTATCTTCATCTGGAGTAAAGGTGGCGCGGAGCGGAGGTGTGGATCTGTGTTCCCGATGCCTGAATCCTCAATGGTGGTAGTCCTCGGCGGCGTGGAGGCTTCTCTTCATGCGATCGTCCGTCGCACACTGGAGATTGAATGCAAGGTACCCCATATTTATTGGGGTGCATTGCATTCCTATTGGCTGAAAATTTTAAATCAGCCAATAGGATGAGAACTACTGAAATCTTATTGACTGATTTGAACAGCCAATAAGATTTCAGTAGCTCTAATCCTGTTGGCTGATTTCAGCCAATAGGAATGCAAGGTATCCCAAATTGATTGTGGTACCTTGCATTCAATCTTAAGTGTACAACAGACATCTGATGAAGAGGACCCGCCATGCCGCCGAGGACCGCTACCATTGAGGACCAACGCTGAGGATCTGGGCATCAGGAACACAGCTCCACACCTCCGCTCTGCACTGCCTTCATTCTGGATGAAGATAGAAGATGATGGATCTGTCTGGAAGAAGACCTTTTCTGTCGGACTTCAGGAACAGTGAGGGGCTTAGGTTTAGGCTTTTTATTTTAATTTTTGGGGTGTTTTTTTTTAGATTAGGGGTTTTTTTGGGCTTGAAAAAGAGCTGATTGCATTTTTAGGGGCAGTAAAAGAGCTGAATGCCTTTTAAAGGCAATGCCCATACAAATGCCCCTTTAGGGGCAATAGGTAGTTTAGTTTTTTTAGTGTTAGGTTTTTTTTTTATTTTGGGGGTTTTGGTGGGTGGGGTTTTTACTGTTAGACGGGACTTAGTATTTTTTAGAAATAAAAGAGCTATTTAACTTAGTGCAATACCCTACAAAATAACTTTTTAAGGGTTATTGGTAGTTTAGTATTAGATTAGGGTGTTAGGTGTTTTTATTTTGGGGGGGATTTTTTATTTTTATAGGGGTATTAGTTTAGGTTCACATTTTTTATTTTGGATAGCTTTGTTTATTTTTTTCTGTAATTTTACTTTTTTTTTTTTTTTGTAACTTTATCTTGAGAGTTTGTATTTTTTAAACAGACTGCCCTCTGGGCAGGCTTAGCGCCTAGTATAAATATTAAGGTATACTAGGCATCTTGGTTTGTTTGTTTTATTAAAGGGACATTACACTTTCATGATTCAAATAAAACATTGCCTCTCTGAGAATAATGGTAGCAAAAGGTGGCAACCTTGACAACAGCCTTATTGATAAACAAGCATGCCTCCACTAGGATAAAAATAAGATGTTTTGTAAAAATATACATATAAAAATGTAATGTATTTTAGTTTTAGTTTTTGTTGAAAATATATTCACCCTTTACATGTATGTGTATTATATTATCATTATGGGGGAGGTTAGAAATATTTTACTGTGATATATTTGCACCCACGTACATATCTGTAGAATAAAAAGTAAATTGACAGTCCAAGGGAATAAAGCACATCATTTTGTATAATTAAATAGCTTATAACACTATACCATTTGTAATATTATTCTGTAATCATATAGATATTTTAGGCATGTTTCTTAAAAGAAGAAACATATTTAATTTTATTATATCCAAACCAAGTAAAAAATATAGGGGCATTATTGCTCAGGGAAGTAACTTGTAATTCTCCACGGCCTCACTATCTGTGATCGACAACCTTTTTTTCTCATTGCAACAATAAGATTTAGGGAATGTCAGAGAGAAAGTTACAAGCACACTTAAAGGGACATTCCAGCCAAAATTAAAATCCACATGGATGCATTTCAGTTTTGAATAGAAGCATTGTGTTAGAAAAAATGCTTCTAATAAAAGCTGTTTCAAAAGTGTATTCACCGTGCACCAGCATTTTAAGCAAAGCACTAGCTCAGAGAGCCTAAGGTGCTTGTACCATCTGGTAAGGACTAAATTTCTTAATTGCTGACATGATACAGGCCCCACTAGCATTCTGAGCAGCTGCAGTATTTAAAATGCTGGTGCACTAAGAATATCTAGCTATGCTTAACATCCACGTGCAGAGAAAAATGTTAACACTAAAACAGTGATTACTTTAACAAGAAGCATTTTTTCCAAAACATGTATATTGCAAATATGTTTCTATTCAAAGGTTTTAATTATCTATGTGCATTTTAATTTTGACCAGAATGTCTCTTTAATATTAACCCCTAAACCTAGTATCTTGCATTCCTATTGGCTGATTTTATTTTGGAAAATCAAATTAGCCAATAGGATGAGAGCTAGTGAAATCCTATTAGGTGTTCAAAACAGCCAATAGAATGAGATCTTATGCAATTCTATTGGCTGATTTGAACATCAAATTGGCTGATAGCTCTCATCCTATTGGCTGATTTGATTTTCCAAAATTAAATCAGCCAATTGGAATGCAAGGGACACCGTTTTGAAAAGGCTCCCTTGCATTGAAGATTCAGTTTATGGCGGCCGTATGAAGAGGATGCTCCACGCGGGATGTCTTCAGGATGAACCCGCTCTGTGCCGCCGGGATGAAGATAGAAGATGCCGCCTGGATGAAGATAGAAGACGCCACATGGATGAAGACCTCTCACCACCTGGATGTCCGGACTTCAGGAACTGTAAATGGATCTTCGGGGGTTAGTGTTAAGATTTCTTAAACTTTTTTGGATGGGTTTTTTTTTAGTTTAGGGTTTGGGCTTTTCTTAAAAGAGCTGAATGCCCTTTTAAGGGCAATGCCCATACAAATGCCCTTTTCAGGGCAATGGGTAGAGTCGGTTTATTTTAGAGTTAGGTTTATTATTTTGGGGGGTTGGTTGGGTGGTGGGTTTTACTGTTGGGGGTCTTTGTCTTTTTTTTTATAGGTAAAAGAGCTGATTTCTTTGGGGCAATGTCCCATAAAATGCCCTTTTAAGGGCTATTCATAGTTTATTATAGGCTAGGTTTTTTTTTATTTTGGTGGGCTTTTTATTTTTATAGGGCTATTAGATTAGGTGTAATTCTTTTGTATTCTTTTTCGTAATTTAGTCTTTTTTATTTTTGTAATTAGATACTTAGTGTTTTTTTAATTGGTAGTTTAATTGTTAGTTTTTTTAATTTGACAGGTAAGTTTTAATTTAATTTAAGATAGGGAAAGTATAATTTTAATATAAAGTTAGGGGGCATTAGGTTTAGGGGTTACTAGTTTAAATTAGTTTATTGCGATGTGAGGGGCTTTCAGTTTAGGGGTTAATAGTTTAATTTAGTATATTTCGTTGTGGGGGCTTTGAGTTTAGGGGTTTATAGGTTTATTATAGTGGCGGCGGTGTCTGGAAGTGGCGGAATAGGGGTTAATAATTTTTCATAGTGGCGGTGATGTCGGGAGCAGCAGATAAGGGGTTAATAACTTTATGTAGGTGTCGGCGATGTCGGGGGCGGCAGATTAGGGGTGTTTAGACATGGTTTTTATGTTAGGGTATAAGGTTTAAACGTAACTATTTTTTCCACATAGACATCAATGGGGCTGCGGTACGGAGCTTTTCATTCTGCGATCGCACGTGTTTTTTCTAACACGCTCTCCCTATTGATGTCTATAGGGAAAGCGTGCACAAGCATGTCAAAACAGCGCTAGTATTTTGTGCGGTAAGGAGCTCAACGCAAACCATATTGCACGCACAAGCCGGCTGTTTGAAAACTTGTAATGGCAGCGCTATGGAGGGTGAAATAAAGCAACTTGCGTTTGTTAAATACCCTCTATCGCGCATAACTTGTAATCTACCTGTGTGTAATTATTTATTTATATTATCAAATTACTTTTATTCTTTTGGTATCCTTTGTTGAAAAGCATGCTTAGGTAGGATCAGGAGTGTGCACGTCTTCAGAACTATACGGCATGTGATTCAGATAGCGCATAACATTTTTAAAAACTTTCCAAGTTACTTCTATTATAAAATTTGCTTTGTTTCCATATTACCTAGGTAGGTGTCTGGAGCACTATGTGGTAGAAAATAGTGCCTCTATCTAGTGTTCTTGTAAGAGATAGCATTCTTGAAAAACTGCTGCCATATAGTGTTCCAGACATGTTCATTCTCCTGAGCTTACGTCCCTACCAAGAGAAAGAAGAACATTTGATAATAGAAGTAAATTAGAAAGCTCTATCTGATTCATGAAAGAAAAGGTTGGTTCATGTCCCTTAAATATTGTATTCTCTATCTGAGTCATGACAGTTTAATGTTGATACTCAGGAACTAGAGGACTGTTAGACATTCCCAGCTTTAGTATGTCTTTTAGGTATCAGTAATATAACTTCAGTAATGTTCTGTAACGTTATTACAGTGTGAATAAAAAAAAATCCATTGTAGATCTGAAAGGTTGTACAACTATGCATTAAACCCTTTGACTTCTCAACTATTAGATTGCGTAATTACTAAATTATATTGGCCTACATTGCTATAATACATGAACATTCTTGGTAAACATGATATATGTACGTGTAAAATTAAAGAGTAGTATGCATGAAGTTTCATAACAATGGCTAATTATATACAGTAATAAACTTACTACAAAGGTAATCATTTTGGAATATTAGTCTCATAATTTCTCAGACCCTCCCTTTTTTAATTTGTGGATCCCCAAGATGTTTAAAAATAGGATAGTTCCCATACTATTTTCTAAAAACAATGAACAAGCCAAATAGTCTCCTCCTTAGTTACTACTGTTTCTTTTTGGTAATTAGATGCACTCAAAAAATCATTAGCTGTAATTTGCTTGTTGATATCATTACATGTTCCCAACAGTAGTTATACATCATTAGTTCTGGAATCTTTGCCAGGTCTCTAGAAAGTGACACAGAAACTTTCTTCTGCAGGCACAAATGTAATTTTCTTGGTTACTTGTATGTTTTGTTGTTGTTGTTTTTTTAAGTTAGATGTAAAGGCATCAGTGTTGCTACTTTTACATTTGATTGAGAAGTTAGAGAGCCAGCATTGGGCTACATTTTGTCACTACACTAAAGAGCAGTGTATAATATACTTGTGGTAATTGACCGACAACCACAATGTACATTTTTACTGCTAAACTTTTATTTATGCAGTATAAAGCATAAACAATTACATTTCAGGCTCAAAAGCCCTTAATCATGTGTTTTTCTTTACACTAATCAGTTGGAGGGTTTCAGTTTTCTGAATATATCAAAAAGTATTTTCCAATCTCCTCTTCTAGTTTTTACTTTGTCTCTGCATTTCTCTTTCCACCTCAGACCATTACTTTCCAACTTTCTATCTAATTATCCCTATTTGTTCTCAGTTTTCTTACTTTCTTTCCCCTTTTTATTCTTTCCACACTTTTTGTAGCACTTCTTTCTTACCTTACCACCCATCCATTAAATGTTTTTCACCCAAAATTTCCATTTTTTTGTTTACTTCTTTCCAAACTTATTTTACACCTTCACCTGGCATCATTCTCTTTCTCGCACATTCCTTTTACTAAATTAAATACAAATCTAATAAACATAAAAAATATATCACACTTACTAGAATAAGATCAAAATCAATACTTATTTATTAAAAGTGATGTTTCGAGGCATGCACCCCTTCCTCAGCTAAATCAGATTCAGTGTAAAAACCAACAATATAAAAACATAGTGCTCCTCCCATCAGCAAAATTGTGCCAAGAACGAGCCTACAGCAATGGCTTCCAAATCTGCATACGCAGCTTGATAAGTGGAGCCCCTAGTGTCAACCCGTACATAGTATCACATTTAGGACAGTAGCACTGATACTATCACGTTTAGTATCTGGCACCACGTCTGACAGTTTTCTAATGTTATTGGTAATAGATAAATGTAGCTTATTTCTTTCTAAAGTAAGGGAAGAGACTAGAACCTTAAAAAATTATATGAACTATAAACAAACTGATACATTGTGGAATTGGTGAGATAAACTAAAACAGCAGTTGAAAGAGTATAAGAGTTATTTGATTAAATTAAAAAATAATAAGCTAACCACTGTCAACAATGATTATAAGAGGAAAGGGGTGTACAGTTGGCTTCTGTGCCGCAAGAATAGTAGACCACCTAGGAGGAAATGTGTAAGACAATACTGAATAATTATTTGAATACTATTGACAACAGCTCTGACTCTGACACTCCAGCTACAGTAGTAGAGCAGACAGCTGCCTCCCCATCACAAGACCAGGTAAGGCCACACAAATATTAGACTGCACCCGAGGAGGGGGGAATTGTAACCAGAAAACCACCTCTAACACTAAGCTGACCTAACCTGACATAGTGGTCAATATAAGAGACAGACCTCTAACTGACCTTGAGCACGAACACTTAAATAATTAACAACAAGATTACGAGTTTGTCGTTAGCCTTAAAAAGCAGTGTTGAGAGGTCCCAACGCTGCTTTTTACCTAACGCTGGTATTATGAGTCTGACAGGTACAGGGTCACCGCTCACTTTTTTTCCATGACTCGAGGCTACCACAAATCCCCTTACGTCAATAGCGTATCCTATCTTTTTAATGGGATTTACCTAATACCGGTATAACGAGTCTTGGAAGACGTGAGCAGTAGACCATCTCCTGTCAAGACTTCTACCGCATTTAAAAATCAGTAGTTAAGAGTTTTATGGGCTAACGCCGGAACATAAAACTCTTAACTAAAGTGCAAAAAAGTACACTAACACCCATAAACTACCTATTAACCCCTAAAACGAGGCCCCCCCTACCTGGGGTGTTTAGACTCGGGGTACATGTTAGGGTGTTAGGTGCAGACATCTCCCATAGGAATCAATGGGATATTGGGCAACAGCGAACATGAGCTTTCGCTATGGTCAGACTCCCATTGATTCCTATGGGATCCGCCGCCTCCAGGGCGGCAGATTAAAATACAGGTACGCTGGCCCAGAATAGTGGCAAGCGTACCAGGTAGTAGTTTGATAACTACCAAAAGTAGTCAGATTGTGCCGAACTTGCGTTCGGAACATCTGTAGTAAGAATCCAATCAGCCAATTGTATTTTTGAGAAAACTCAAAAGTTAAACATTTGTGAGTTAAAAGGTATTTTGTTACATGAGAGATATCTTTACAAAAATTCTCACTGTAACCCTCAGTTCTACTTACAAAGAAGTCAATCTCTTTTCACTGCATTATATGGGGAATGGAGGAGTATAAAGCTTGTACGTCAACAGTCAGCCAGCCATAATTAGATTTTTTTCACGCAGATGACTGATCAGGCCTTCCACTAATGGCTGTAAAATCACATATAGCCACTGTGACAGGTGTTGATTCAATGAGCCTATACCGCTTATTATAGGCCTTCCCGTCATATTTTCAATACCCTTCTGTACTTTTGGTAACAGATTAAAGACTGGAATGACTGGTATAAAATGTGTTTTATCTAGGACTACAATAGAGCCCTCTTTGTCCACATTTCTTAAGTCTATGGCCTCTATGTATCAAGCCATCTACTTACCTGCATTCGGCCCAATACGCTTGCCTAAGCTCGCCTACCATCGCCTACCATCGCCGCCGCGGACCTGAACACGTTCGCCAAAGTTATCAAGAAAGCTGTCAAGAAGCCACGCACCAAGTACGGAGCGATGAGCAGCGGACTGTTGTTAACTGACAGTCATCGATCTCGCTGCTCATCGGTAGTGATGTCCCGAACTGTTCGTCCGCGAACGGTTCACAGCGAACATAGCTTGTTCTCGTTTGCGGGCGAACACATGGCGATCCGCCCCTATGTGTCATCATTGAGGAAACTTTGACACTGTATGTCACAGCCGTCTGACACATTAGAGCCAATCAACATCAGACACTCCCTCACAGACCCTCCCAGCTACTCGGAATCCGCCATTTTAGACTCATAATGACCTTGCTTTCTTAATGAGAGTACGTGTTGTGTTTTTGCTCCTGACATTAATAGGAAAAACATAGCTAGGCTAGTGTATTTAGTGTCCACTACAGCCCAGAAGGACTCCATTCATCTCTGCTGCAAGCACAGCACCCCAAAAAGCCCTTTTTAGGCCTATATTTCGTGCAGTTTTTTGTTTTGTTTTTTGTATTTTTTTTATTAGCATTTGCTTGGCTTTCAGCCTGTGTGTTTAAGGCTCACAGCATATGCTGTGATTACTGCCACCACTAATGTCTCCCTAACAACATTAGTTTAAATTTAACTAACCAAAAATTTTAATTATTTTGCTAGTGTAATTTTTTTTCATTTTCTATCAGGCCTGTGTCACACAGCATATACTCTGGTTCATTGCTCTGTGCCAGCCACCAGTGTTAATATCCGTTTATAACATTATTTTAAATTTAACATTTTTTATTTAAATCATTTTTCTAGTGTAATCTAATTACATTTTCTATCAGGCCTGTGTCTGTCAGGCTCACTCAGCATTAATATACCTAATTTTTTTTCAGTCTTTTGGTTAATTGGTCTGTGTCAGGCAGCCACCACTCATATCTTCTTCACCTTAATTTAAATATAAAAAAAAAAGTTTAAATTTGTTTGATAGTGTAATCTAATATAATTTTCTATCAGGCCTGTGTGTTTTGCTGACATACAGAGGCCTACTGTGTTTACTTGCTGCCCTTCCTAGTCTATGAGCCACGACTCATTTGTGTTTAACCTTTTTTTAATTTCCCCCCCAAAAAATAATTTAAATCATTTTTCTAGTGTAATCTAATAGTATTTTCTATCAGGCGTGTGTGTATCTGACTTACAGAGCCTACTGTTTTTAATAGCTGCCCTTCCAAGGCTATCAGCCACGACTATACGATATGTATGTGCTTAACCTTTTTCTTTAAATTCCCCAAAAAAAGTCTTTAAATCATTATGCTAGTGTAATCTAATTTTATTTTCTATCAGGCCTGTGTCTAACTGTCTATCTGACTTACACAGCATACTGTTGTTAATTGCTGCCCTACATAGCAGCCAGCCAGTGCGACCACTCATATGTGCATTGCACTTCTTAACATAATTTTAATATTAAAATCTAAAATTTTAAAATATTTTGCTAGTGTAATGTAACTTAATTTTCTATCAGTCCTGTGTTTTTGTCACTTACACAGCATACTGTGTTAAATTGCTGCCCTACCTACCATCCACAAATCATATCTGCCAGCCTGTGTGCCAGGCCCAACTAGCCAATTAGTGGCACCAATCATAATTCTTGTAACAGTATCAAAAAAATTAAAATTCATAATTTTTTGGACTGCAAATATTCAGTCTACTAGTGCCATTGAATTTCAGTTTCCTCCTGCTTGGCAGCCTGTGTGCCATGCACAAACTACCCAATTAGTGCCACCAATCCTAGTTGTTGTAAAAGTATTGTTAATCTTTAAAATTCCAAATTGATCGCTTGTGATTCCTCAGTTTGCTCGTGCCATTGAATTGCACTTTCCTCCTGCCTGCCAGCGTGTTTTCCAGGCCCAACTAGCCAATTAGTGGAACCAATCATAATTCTTGTAACAGTATATAAAAAAATAAAAATCATAATTTTTTGGACTGCAAATATTCAGTCTCCTAGTGCCATTGAATTGCATTTACCTAGCGTAACACTTGGAGTTTGCTCTGTCACTGTGATGCGGCCGTAACCCTTACACTACCTGATAGATACAACATCATAACTGATGTTTTAAAGCACGTTATTGCAAACAATTTGGGAATGTTAGTTGATTTAGGCCCTTTATGGGTTAAAAGCAGACTCTGCATAAACTATGTAATTTTCCATGGGAGTTTTGCCATGGATCCCCCATCCAGCATGCCACAGTCCAGGTGTTAGTACCCTTGAAAAAACTTTTCCATCACTATTGTGGCCAGAAAGAGTCCTTGTAGGTTTTAAAGTTCGCCTGCCTATTGAAGTCAATGGCGGTTTGCGCGGTTCGCGGGTTTGCGAACAATACCGGAAGTTCGAGTCCGTCGTTCGTGAACCGAAAATTTTAGGTTTGCGACATCACTACTTATCGGTATCTTCGCAGCTTTCTTGCTAGCCTGTCACTAAACACCCACACTAAATTATACTGTTTTACCCCCTAAACCGCCGCTCCCGGACCCCGCCGCAACTATAATAAATATATTAACCCCTGAACCGCCAGTCCCGGACCCCGCCGCCACCTACATCATATGTATTACCCCCTAAACCGCCGCTCCTGGAGCCCCCCGCACCTAAATAAAGTTATTACCCCGTAAACCGCCACTCCTGGACCCCGCCTCAAATATAATAAATATATTAACCCTTAAACCGCCGCTCCCGGACCCCGCCGCCACCTACATTATACCTATTAACCCCTAATCTGCCGCCCCCTATACCGCCGCCACTTATATTAAAATTATTAACCCCTATCCTGCGGATCCCAGACTAAATTAAATGTTTAACCCCTATACCGCCGCTCCCGGACCCCGGCGCCATATATCAAACTTATTAACCCCTAAACCTAAGTCTAACACTAACTAATTTGTGGTACAGTAAAATCCACCTTACGATCAAACCCGTGGCACATTACACATTACAGTAGTAAGACCAAAAGAGAATACCACATTCTCCAATTATGATCCCAGAACAGATGTCAATTTAGGAGCCTCCCGATACCATACAGGGCCCACTACAAGATCCTCAGTCCAAGGGATTCTTAAGGAATCAGATCATACTGAGATAGCTCAGGTTTTTTCCAAACCCCAGAAAGACCAGAAGGGGGGGGACAGAGGCAAAGGATTTACCAGACAAAACAGATATCCAACCAGGAGAGGCATGGGCCAAACAAAGTACAGCTAAACTCTATAGTTAATCTTTCTACATATCCTCTGACAGATGATGAAATAAAATTTTTGGAATTGGGTTTAAACTTGGTTACATCTGAAAATTTTAATTTAATAAGAAGTATCACCCTTAAGAAACGTTTTTCAGAAGATATTAATGCCAATGATGATATGGGCATTTCAGACTTTGTAAGATCAGAGAAACTTACTACAGAAGAATTAACTTTCAGTGAAGCCTGTGATTTAGCAGCTTTGGCGGATTTACAGGTAGAGGGGAGGGCCCAAGTAGGGGAATACCAACCCACGACTACCCCCATATTTTGTAATCCATCAGTGTTTTACCCAATTCAGAGCAGAGGAACCATGTTAGAAAAACTTAAACGTAGAATAGAGTAAGATTTGAACACATTGGCATACACAGCGAGGAATGATAAGAAAAATACTAATTTAAGCAAAGAGTTAAAAGTGTTAATTAAAAACCTTGGTGACAATTTAGACATAGGCCTCTAGTTATCAAGCCATCAACCACAAATACACTGGAATTCTGCAGCGTATTTGTGGCGAGGCTGATTCGCCATAGTTATCAAAGGCTAGAGACTGGCAAAAGTAGAATATAGTTACGTAAGCTACAATCCGCCGGTCTCAGTCCGACACAGATTGAGTCTGACAGCAGCGAGAGCTCATGTTCGCTGCTGCCCGATATCCCATTGATTTCTATGGGAGATGTCTGCACCTAACACCCTAACATGTACCCCGAGTCTAAACACCCCTAATCTGCCCCCCTACACCGCCGCCACCTAAATAAAGTTATTAACCCCTAAACCGCCGCTCCTGGACCCTGCCGCCACCTACATTATATGTATTACCCCCTAAACTGCCGCTCCCTGACCCCGCCGCCAACTATATTAAACTTATTAACCCCTAAACCTAAGTCTAACACTAACACCCCCCTAACTTAAATATTATTTAAATAAATCTAAATACATATTACAATTATTAACTAAATTATTCCTATTTAAAACTAAATACTTACCTGTAAAATAAACCCTAAAATAGCTACAATATAACTAATAATTATATTGTAGCTATTTTAGGATTTAATAGCTACCTAGTAAAAATAACAACAAAATTACCTGTAAAATAAAACCTAACCTAAATTACAATTACACCTAACACTACACTATCATTAAATTAATTAAAAACCTTAGCTAAAATTAAATACAATTAAATAAACTAAACTATAGTACAAAAAACCCCCCACTAAATTACAGAAAATAATTTTTTTTTACAAGATCTTTAAACTAATTACACCTAATCTAAGCCCCCTAATAAAATAAAAACACCCCCCAAAATAATAAAATGCCCTACCCTATACTAAATTACAAAATAATCAGCTCATTTAAAAAGGCTCGCGTCGGCTGGATGGAAGATGGCTCCACTTCACTCCGGATGATTGAAGATAGAAGACGCCGCTTGGATGAAGACTTCGGCCGGATGAAGGACCTCTTCTGCCCCGCTTGGATGAAGAATTCGGCCCGGCTGGGTGAACATGGCTCAAGGTAGGGTGATCTTCAGGGGGTTAGTGTTAGGTTTTTTTTAAGGGGTGTTTGGGTGGGGTTTAGAGTAGGTGTGTGTGGGTTGTAATGTTGGGGGGGTTGTATTTTTTTTACAGGTAAAAGAGCTGATTACTTCGGGGCAATACCCCGCAAAAAGCCCTTTTAAGGGCTGATAAAAGATCTGATTACTTTGTAATTTAGTATAGGGTAGGGCATTTTATTATTTTGGGGGGCGTTTTTATTTTATTAGGGGGCTTAGATTAGGTGTAATTAGTTTAAAGTTATTGTAAAAAAAAAATATTTTCTGTAATTTAGTGTTTGTTTTTTTGTACTATAGTTTAGTTTATTTAATTGTATTTAATTTTAGGTAATTGTAGTTAAGTTTTTTAATTAATTTAATGATAGTGTAGTGTTAGGTGTAATTGTAACTTAGGTTAAGTTTTATTTTACAGGTAATTTTGTAGTTATTTTAACTAGGTAGCTATTAAATAGTTAATGACTATTTAATAGCTATTGTACCTAGTTAAAATAAATACAAAGTTGCATGTAAAATAAAAATAAATCCTAAAATAGCTACAATATAATTATTAGTTATATTGTAGCTATTTTAGGGTTTATTTTACAGGTAAGTATTTAGTTTTAAATAGGAATAATTTAGTTAATAATTGTAATATGTATTTAGATTTATTTAAATAATATTTAAGTTAGGGGGGTGTTAGTGTTAGACTTAGGTTTAGGGGTTAATAAGTTTAATATAGGTGGCGGCGGGGTCCGGGAGCGGCGGTTTAGGGGTTAATAACTTTAATATAGGTGGCGGCGGTATAGGGGACGGCAGATTAGGGGTTAATATATTTATTATAGTTGCGGTGGGGTCCAGGAGCGGTGGTTTAGGGGGTAATAACTTTATTTAGGTGCGGGGGGCTCCAGGAGCGGCGGTTTAGGGGGTAATACATATAATGTAGGTGGCGGCGGGGTCCAGGAGCGACAGTTTAGGGGATAATAACTTTAATTAGGTGGCGGCGGTGTAGGGGGGGCAGATTAGGGGTGTTTAGACTCGGGGTACATGTTAGGGTGTTAGGTGGAGACATCTCCCATAGAAATCAATGGGATATCGGGCAGCAGCGAACATGAGCTCTCGCTGCTGTCAGACTCGATCTGTGTCGGACTGAGACCGGTGGATTGTAGCTTACATAACTATATTCTACTTTTGCTGGTCTCTAGCCTTTGATAACTATGGCGAATCAGCCTCGCCACAAATACGCTGTGGAATTCCAGTGTATTTGCGGTTGACGGCTTGATAACTAGAGGCCTATGTCTAAATTGTCACCAAGGTTTTTAATTAACACTTTTAACTCTTTGCTTAAATTAGTATTTTTCTTATCATTCCTCGCTGTGTATGCCAATGTGTTCAAATCTTGCTCTATTCTACGTTTAAGTTTTTCTAACATGGTTACTCTGCTCTGAATTGGGTAAAACACTGATGGATTATGAAATATGGGGGTAGTCTTGGGTTGGTATTCCCCTACTTGGGCCCTCCCCTCTACCTGAAAATTCGCCAAAGCTGCTAAATCACAGGCTCCACTGAAAGTTAATTCCTCAGTAGTAAGTTTCTCTGATCTTACAAAGTCTGAAATGCCCATATCATCATTGGCATTAATATCCTCTGAAAAACGTTTCTTAAGGGTGATACTTCTTATTAAATTAAAATTTTCAGATGTAACCAAGTTTAAACCCAATTCCAAAAATTTTATTTCATCATCTGTCAGAGGATATGTAGAAAGATTAACTATAGAGTTTAGCTGTACTTTGTTTGGCCCATGCCTCTCCTGGTTGGATATCTGTTTTGTCTTCTGGTCTTTCTGGGGTTTGGAAAAAAACCTGAGCTATCTCAGTATGATCTGATTCCTTAAGAATCCCTTGGACTGAGGATCTTGTAGTGGGCCCTGTATGGTATCGGGAGGCTCCTAAATTGACATCTGTTCTGGGATCATAATTGGAGAATGTGGTATTCTCTTTTGGTCTTACTACTGTAATGTGTAATGTGCCACAGGTTTGATCGTAAGGTGGATTTTACTGTACCACAAATTGTAGCCATTGACACCTATAGTATTGCACACATGGTAAGCCCTCCACAATATTGAATGCGATAGTATCAGTGTTACAGTCCCTAATTATGATACTAAACTTATTTCACACTAGGGGGCAGATTAAGATGCTGCTTTCTACCCTTGAAGTTTGAGGTCCACTGGAAACTTAAGTTAAGAAGCTGCTCCTTAACTTGTCCAGCACCTTTTAGGTGGCTGACTGCAATCATCCAAATCAGATACGATCTGGATTATTGACACCCCTTGCTAGCGCCTAGCGGGTATTTGGCCGTGCATGTGCAGGGGGTGGCATTGCTCAAGCATTTCACAATAAATGCTTGTGCAATCTTAAATACCGACATTGTATGCTGTCGGCATTTAGCAATGTCGGCGGTCATGATTCGCTACAGCTAATTATGTCCGCCTAGCATGTGATAAATTGACCCCTAGGTAGGATGGTAAAGCTCTCTGGGCTGGCGAGATTATTAAAGAATGTTCGCCAGTCCTTCTATTTCCATGGTGGAATGATCTAAAGCCTCTTTTTACCCTGAAAACAGGGTGTCTCTCTAAGGGGCATATGCTGCATTTTCGTATGAAAAGTGCACAATAAAATTCATATTTTAAACATCATACAAAATAAATAACTTAACCATTAACACAAAAATAATCAGGGAAGAATTGTATTGTTAAGGTACATCAAAAATCGTAACAGAATTCTTCATCAAAAATCTTATTTTACCAAAAACTTTGTATGTAATTTAAACAGGAATAAATCATATTAAATATGCACAGCGTAAATCATAATTGTAGAACACCGTATGTTAAAAAAAACACACCGAAATTCGTACTTATAAATACAAAACACAAAGCATAATTGTTTTTGTTTTTTTTACGTAAAATGAGCTGAACATGAGCGTTCCATGGGCATATATAAAATTGTCTCTCTAATCCTAGCGTAATTCTGTAAGGATTTTTGTACTAAAGATCTCACAGTTTTTTCTTGCCAACTAAAAGGTGGTGAGCTTTTCTCAAAACCTTACAAATACTTATAACCCTAATAGACACATGCATACAAAAAATATAGGCAAATATAAGATGCAAAATCAGAAAGCAGCGTTATGTGATTTATATTGACTGCAGGATTTAATTCTGAAAGTCCGCCCCCTGCTAACTTCGCTTTTAGAGCAAAGTGTCGCTATCCATCGAGCTCCATAACTTTTAATAGGAGCCATCTTGCTACTTGCAGGAACTGCCCTCTTTTTATGATCATTCAGGCAGGGCAGCCCCTGCGAGAGCCTGCAAGAAAAACTAGGTTTGATCTGGCAAGGTTTAGACCATCGAACCCTATGTATCAATGTGTTGGGAGTGATTGTTGTTCACATTTGATCACAATGGTAACCCATGGCACAATTCTACTGGGGAGAGGAGCAACGTTTCTTTATAGTGTTGTTTTTTAGACTGAACTAGTTTTGTTTGAGGAAGGGGTGCATTATTCCAGTGAGTGTGTTATTGATTTTTATGGTTATACTTCAGGATGATACCTGCTAACCAAGTGGCCTATAAGAGGAGCAAAAATCCAGGACAGTTACTTATCTTATGCGCTACATTTACCTCATATTAGTTGAGGTTGCAAGTAGTGAGTAGGAACCCCGCTGGGTGACTGATTGTTTGTGCCACTTTTAAACATTTCTTAAAGTGTCAGTAAACTTTAAAAATAATGTTATATAATTCTGCACATAGTGCAGAATTATATAACATTATAGTAGCCAAACATTAAAAAACATAATTGTACCCTATTAATTTAAAAAAACAAACACTGTTTCACAGACCCGCTCTCTGCTCTCTGCTGAGCGGGTCTGTTATATTTAGTCAGCGCATCTATGTTCAGAATTATATAACATTATTTTAAGGTTTACTGTCCCTTTAAAGTGAAGGTCAATTTTGATAAATTAGTGCCCGTTTTTTAATAATCCTATTAAAAACAAGGGCACTTTAATTCATCAAAATTGACATTTCACACGTTTTCTTCAAAAACTTACCTTAATCCTGGCAGCCTCTCCAGCACTTCCTCCGCCCGTCGCAAGCCGTCTTCGCGGGTCCAAAATGACGAAACCTGCTTCCTCCAATCATGGCGTTGCATAAGGCCAAGATTCCCCCAGGGGGGAATCCATGATTGGAGGAAGCCGGGGGAATCGCTGGAGCGGCTGCCAGGATTAAAAGGTAAGTTTTTGAAGAAAAGAAGTGAAATGTCAATTTTGATGAATTAAAGTGCCCTTGTTTTTAATAGGATTATTAAAAACCGGGCACTAATTCATCAAATTTACCTTCACTTTAAACATACAGCATTATGTGGAGCCGCTTTGTGTGCTTCTTTTCTTTTTTTCTTTTAGATTTTACCATACTCCGAGTTGGTACCAGAAGACTTTTTATTAACCCCTTAATGACCACAGCACTTTTTCATTTTCTGTCTGTTTGGGACCAAGGCTATTTTTACATTTTTGCGGTGTTCGTGTTTAGCTGTAATTTTCCTTTTACTCATTTACTGTACCCACACATATTATATACCGTTGTTCTCGCCATTAAATGGACTTTTAAAAGGTACCATTATTTTCATCATATCTTATAATTTGCTATAAAAAAAATACAAAATATGAGGAAAAAAATGGAAAAAAAAACATAATTTATGTAAGAACTTACCTGATAAATTCATTTCTTTCATATTAGCAAGAGTCCATGAGCTAGTGACGTATGGGATATACATTCCTACCAGGAGGGGCAAAGTTTCCCAAACCTCAAAATGCCTATAAATACACCCCTCACCACACCCACAAATCAGTTTAACGAATAGCCAAGAAGTGGGGTGATAAGAAAAAAGTGCGAAGCATAAATATAAGGAATTTGAATAATTGTGCTTTATACAAAAAAATCATAACCACCACAAAAAAGGGTGGGCCTCATGGACTCTTGCTAATATGAAAGAAATGAATTTATCAGGTAAGTTCTTACATAAATTATGTTTTCTTTCATGTAATTAGCAAGAGTCCATGAGCTAGTGACGTATGGGATAATGACTACCCAAGATGTGGATCTTCCACGCAAGAGTCACTAGAGAGGGAGGGATAAAATAAAGACAGCCAATTCCGCTGAAAATAATCCACACCCAAACAAAGTTTAAAACTTATAATGAAAAAAACTGAAATTATAAGCAGAAGAATCAAACTGAAACAGCTGCCTGAAGTACTTTTCTACGAAAAACTGCTTCAGAAGAAGAAAACACATCAAAATGGTAGAATTTAGTAAAAGTATGCAAAGAAGACCAAGTTGCTGCTTTGCAAATCTGAACAACCGAAGCTTCATTCCTAAACGCCCAGGAAGTAGAAACTGACCTAGTAGAATGAGCTGTAATCCTTTGAGGCGGAGTTTTACCCGACTCGACATAAGCATGATGAATTAAAGATTTCAACCAAGATGCCAAAGAAATGGCAGAAGCCTTCTGACCTTTCCTAGAACCGGAAAAGATAACAAATAGACTAGAAGTCTTTCGGAAATTCTTAGTAGCTTCAACATAATATTTCAAAGCTCTAACTACATCCAAAGAAAGCAATGATTTCTCCTTAGAATTCTTAGGATTAGGACATAATGAAGGAACCACAATTTCTCTACTAATGTTGTTAGAATTCACAACCTTAGGTAAAAATTTAAAAGAAGTTCGCAACACCGCCTTATCCTGATGAAAAATCAGAAAAGGAGATTTACAAGAAAGAGCAGATAATTCAGAAACTCTTCTGGCAGAAGAGATGGCCAAAAGGAACAAAACTTTTCAAGAAAGTAATTTAATGTCCAAAGAATGCATAGGTTCAAACGGAGGAGCTTGAAGAGCCCCCAGAACCAAATTCAAACTCCAAGGAGGAGAAATTGACTTAATGACAGGTTTTATACGAACCAAAGCTTGTACAAAACAACGAATATCAGGAAGATTAACAATCTTTCTGTGAAAAAGAACAGAAAGAGCAGAGATTTGTCTTTTCAAGGAACTTGCAGACAAACCTTTATCCAAACCATCCTGAAGAAACTGTAAAATTCTCGGAATTCTAAAAGAATGCCAGGAAAAATGATGAGAAAGACACCAAGAAATATAAGTCTTCCAGACTCTATAATATATCTCCCTAGATACGGATTTACGAGCCTGTAACATAGTATTCATCACAGAGTCAGAGAAACCTCTTTGACTAAGAATCAAGCGTTCAATCTCCATACCTTTAAATTTAAGGATTTGAGATCCTGATGGAAAAAAAGGACCTTGTGACAGAAGGTCTGGTCTTAACGGAAGAATCCACGGTTGGCAAGAGGCCATCCGGACAGGTTCCGCATACCAAAAACCTGAGAGGCCATGCTGGAGCCACCAGCAGAACAAATGAGCATTCCTTCAGAATCTTGGAGATTACTCTTGGAAGAAGAACTAGAGGCGGAAAGATATAGGCAGGATGATACTTCCAAGGAAGTGACAACGCATCCACTGCTTCCGCTTGAGGATCCCTGGATCTGGACAGATACCTGGGAAGTTTCTTGTTTAGATGAGAAGCCATCAGATCTATTTCTGGAAGACCCCATATTTGAACAATCTGAAGAAATACCTCTGGGAGAAGAGACCATTCGCCCGGATGAAACGTGTGGCGACTGAGATAATCCGCTTCCCAATTGTCTATACCTGGGATATGAACCGCAGAAACTAGACAGGAGCTGGATTCCCCCAAACCGGAATTCGAGATACTTCTTTCATAGCCAGAGGACTGTGAGTCCCTCCTTGATGATTGATGTATGCCACAGTTGTGACATTGTCTGTCTGAAAACAAATGAACGATTCTCTCTTTAGAAGAGGCCAAGACTGAAGAGCTCTGAAAATTGCACGGAGTTCCAAAATATTGATTGGTAATCTCACCTCCTGAGATTCCCAAACCCCTTGTGCTGTCAGAGACCCCCACACAGCTCCCCAACCTGTAGGACTTGCATCTGTTGAAATTACAGTCCAGGTCGGAAGAACAAAAGAAGCCGCCTGAACTAAACAATGGTGATCTGTCCACCACGTCAGAGAGTGTCGTACAATCGGTTTTAAAGATATTAATTGAGATATCTTTGTGTAATCCCTGCACCACTGGTTCAGCATACAGAGCTGAAGAGGCCGCATGAAAAACGAGCAAAGGGGATCGCGTCCGATGCCGCAGTCATAAGACCTAGAATTTCCATGCATAAGGCTACCGAAGGGAAAGATTGTGACTGAAGGTTTCGACAAGCTGATATCAACTTTAGACGTCTCATGTCTATCAAAGATAGAGTCATGGATACTGAATCTATCTGAAAACCTAAAAAGGTTACCTAAGTCTGAGGAATCAATTAACTTTTTGGTAAATTGATCCTCCAACCATGATGTTGAAGAAACAACACAAGTCGATTCGAATGAGATTCTGCTAAATGTGAAGACTGAGCAAGTACCAAGATATCGTCCAAATAAGGAATACCACAATACCCTGTTCTCTGATTACAGACAGAAGGGCACCGAGAACCTTCGTAAAAATTCTTGGAGCTGTAGCTAGGCCAAACGGCAGAGCCACAAACTGGTAATGCTTGTCTAGGAAAGAGAATCTCAGAAACTGATAGTGATCTGGATGAATCGGAATATGCAGATATGCATCCTGTAAATCTATAGTAGACATATAATGCCCTTGTTGAACAAAAGGCAGGATAGTCCTTACAGTTACCATTTTGAATGTTTGTATCCTTACATAACGAATTCAATATTTTTAGATCCAGAACTGGTCTGAAGGAATTTTCCTTCTTTGGTACAATGAAGAGATTTGAATAAAACCCCAGTCCCTGTTCCAGAACTGGAACTGGCAAAATTACTCCAGTCAACTCTAGATCTGAAACACATTTCAGAAATGCTTGAGCCTTCGCTGGGTTTACTGGGACACGGGAAAGAAAAAATCTCTATGCAGGAGGCCTTATCTTGAAGCCAATTATGTACCCTTCTGAAACAATGTTCTGAATCCAAAGATTGTGAACGGAATTGATCCAAATTTCTTAGAAAAAACGTAATCTGCCCCCTACCAGCTGAGCTGGAATGAGGGCCGCACCTTCATGTGGACTTAGGAGCTGGCTTTGATTTTCTAAAAGGCTTGGATTTATTCCAGACTGGAGATGGTTCCCAAACTGATACCGCTCCTGAGGATGAAGGATCAGGTTTTTGTTCCTTGTGGTGACAAAAGGAACGAAAACGATTATTACCCTGGAAAGAAAGGGAAAGCAGAGTAGACTTAGAAGACATAACAGCATTCCAAGTCTTAAGCCATAAAGCTCTTCTAGCTAAAATAGCTAGAGACATATACTTGACATCAACTCTAATGATATCAAAGATGGCATTACAAATAAAATTATTAGCATGTTGAAGAATAAAAATGCTATGAGAATTATGATCTGTTACTTGTTGCGCTAAAGCTTCTAACCAAAAGATGAAGCTGCAGCAACATCCGCTAAAGATATAGCAGGTCTAAGAAGATTACCTGAACACAAGTAAGCTTTTCTTAGAAAGGATTCAATTTTCCTATCTAAAGGATCCTTAAGGAAGTACCATCTGCCGTAGGAATAGTAGTACGCTTAACAAGAGTAGAGACAGCCCCATCAACTTTAGGGATTTTGTCCCAAAACTCTAATCTGTCAGATGGCACAGGATATAATTGCTTAAAATGTTTAGAAGGAGTAAATGAATTACCCAAATTATTCCATTCCCTGGAAATTACTTCAGAAATAGCACTAGGGACAGGAAAAACTTCTGGAATAACTACAGGAGATTTAAAAACCTTATCTAAACGTTTAGATTTAGTATCAAGAGGACCAGAATCCTCAATTTCTAATGCAATTAGGACTTCTTTAAGTAAAGAACGAATACATTTCATTTTAAATAAATATGAAGATTTATCAGCATCAACCTCTGAGACAGAATCCTCTGAACCAGAAGAACCATTATCAGAATCAGAATGATGATGTTCATTTAAAAATTCATCTGAAAAATGAGAAGTTTTAAAAGACTTTTTACGTTTACTAGAAGGAGGAATAACAGACATAGCCTTCTTAATGGATTTAGAAACAAAATCTCTTATGTTATCAGGAACACTCTGAGTATTAGATGTTGACAGAACAGCAACAGGTAATGTAACAGTACTAAAGGAAATATTATCTGCATTAACAGTGTGTCATGACAAAACAGTACAAACAACAGCTGGAGGAACAGATACCATAAGTTTACAGTAGATACGCTTAGCTTTGGTAGCTCCAGCCCCAGGCAGCGATTTTCCAGAAGTATCTTCTGACTCAGTTTCAACGTGGGACATCTTGCAATATGTAATAGAAAAAACAACATATAAAGCAAAATTGATCAAATTCCTTAAATGACAGTTTCAGGAATGGGAAAAAAATGCCAGTGAACAAGCTTCTAGCAACCAGAAGCAATAAAAAATGAGACTTAAATAATGTGGAGACAATAGTGACGCCCATATTTTTTTAGCGCCAAAAATGATGCCCACATTATTTGGCACCTAAATGCTTTTGGCGCCAAAAATGACGCCACATCCGGAACGCCGACACTTTTGGCGCAAAAGAACGTAAAAAATGACGCAACTTCCGGCGACACGTATGACGCCGGAAACAGAAAAAAAAATTTGCGCCAAAAAAGTCAGCGCCAAGAATGACGCAATAAAATGAAGCATTTTCAGCCCCCACGAGCCTAACAGCCCACAGGGAAAAAGTCAAATTTTTAAGGTAAGAAAAAAATGATTTATTCATATGCATTATCCCAAATATGAAACTGACTGTCTGAAATAAGGGATGTTGAACATCCTGAGTCAAGGCAAATAAATGTTTGAATACATATATTTAGAACTTTATAAAAAAGTGCCCAACCATAGCTTAGAGTGTCACAGAAAATAAGATTTACTTACCCCAGGACACTCATCTACATGTTGTAGAAAGCCAAACCAGTACTGAAACGAAAATCAGCAGAGGTAATGGTATATAAATAAGAGTATATCGTCGATCTGAAAAGGGAGGTAAGAGATGAATCTCTACGACCGATAACAGAGAACCTATGAAATAGACCCCGTAGAAGGAGATCATTGAATTCAAATAGGCAATACTCTCCTCACATCCCTCTGACATTCAATGCACGCTGAGAGGAAAACCGGGCTCCAACCTGCTGCGGAGCGCATATCAACGTAGAATCTAGCACAAACTTACTTCACCACCTCCATAGGAGGCAAAGTTTGTAAAACTAATTTGTGGGTGTGGTGAGGGGTGTATTTATAGGCATTTTGAGGTTTGGGAAACTTTGCCCCTCCTGGTAGGAATGTATATCCCATACGTCACTAGCTCATGGACTCTTGCTAATTACATGAAAGAAACACACTTTTTCTAACTTTGACCCACAAAGTCTGTTACACATCTACAACCACAAAAAAACACCCATGCTAAATAGTTTCTACATTTTGTCCTGAGTTTAGAAATACCCAATGTTTACATGTTCTTGACTTTTTTTGCAAGTTATAGGGCAATAAATACAAGTAGCACTTTACTATTTCCAAACCACTTTTTTTCAAAATTAGCTCTAGTTACATTGGAACACTGATATCTTTCAGGAATCCCAGAATATCCCTTGACATGTATATATATATATATTTTTAGAAGACATCCCAAAGTATTGATCTAGGCCCGTTTTGGTATATTACATGCCACCATTTCACCGCCCAATGTTATCAAATAAAAAATATTGTTCACTTTTTCCCAAATTGTTTTACAAACTTTAGGTTTCTCACTGAAATTATTTACGAACAACTTATGCAATTATGGCATAAATGGTTGTAAATGCTTCTCTGTGATCCTCTTTGTTCATAAATAGCAGACATATATGGCTTTGGCTTTGCTTTTTGGTAATTAGAAGGCCGCTAAATGCCACTGCGCACCACACATGTATTATGCCCAGCAGTGAAGGGGTTAATTAGGGAGCATGTAGGGAGCTTCTAGGGTTAATTTTAGCTTTAGTGTAGTGTAGTAGACAACCCCAAGTATTGATCTAGGCCCATTTTGGTATATTCCATGCCACCATTTCACTGCCAAATGTGATCAAATTAAAAAAAACATAAAATTTTTCACAATTTTAGGTTTCTCACTGAAATTATTTACAAACAGCTTGTGCAATTATGGCACAAATGGTTGTAAATGCTTCTCTGGGATCCTCTTCATTCAGAAATAGCAAACATATATGGCTTTGGTGTTGCTTTTCGGTAATTAGAAGGCCGCTAATTGCCACTGCGCACCACACGTGTATTATGCCCAGCAGTGAAGGGGTTAATTAGGGAGCTTGAAGGGAGTTTGTAGGGTTAATTTTAGCTTTAGTGTAGTGTAGTAGACAACCCAAAGTATTGATCTAGGCCCATTTTGGTATTTTTCATGCCACCATTTCAACGCCAAAAGCGATCAAATAAAAAAAATTGTTCACTTTTTCACAAACTTTTCACAAACTTTAGGTTTCTCACTGAAATTATTTAACAGCTTGTGCAATTATGGCACAAATGGTTGTAAATGCTTCTCTGGGATCCCCTTTGTTCAGAAATAGCATACATATATGACTTTGACGTTGTTTTTTGGTAATTAGAAGGCCGTTAAATGCGCTGCGCATCACACATGTATTATGGCTAGCAGTGAAGGGGTTAATTAGGTAGTTTGTAGGGGCTTGCAGGGTTAATTTTAGCTTTAGTGTAGAGATCAGCCTCCCACCTGACACATCACACCCCCTGATCCCTCCTAAACAGCTCCCTCCCCTCCCCACAATTGTCCCTGCCATCTTAAGTACTGGCAGAAAGTCTGCCAGTACTAAAATAAAAGGTATCTTTGATTTTTTATTATTTGTTTTAGCATATTTACATATGCTGCTGTGTAGGATCCCCCCTTAGCTCCCAACCTCCCTGATTCCCCCCCAAACAGCTCTCTAACCCTCCCCCTCTGTCTTATTGGGGGCCACCTTGGGTACTGGCAGCTGTCTGCCGGTACCCAGTTTGCAAAAAACAATAGGTTTTTATTTTTTTTTATTTTTATTTTTTTCTTTTGTGTAGCTTCCCCACCCACAGACCAACCCCCCATCCCCTGACTCATCGTTTTTTATAAAACTTATTCCCCCCTTTTTCCCACTTTTAATACAGGTTTTTCTGTAGTGTAGCAGTTCCCACCCGCTCCCTCCCCGTACACGCGCCTGCCCCCCGCCTCCCCGTGCACGGGTGCGCAACCGTGTGCGCCTACGGCTATCCCCACCCATGATCCCACCCCCCTCCACATCACAAGGCCCATCGATGGCCGCCACCCACTTCCCACAGTGGCTCTCTCTGCATCGGATGGCTAAAAAAGGTTATTTCAGGATGCCTCGATATCGAGGCATCATTGCAATAAACGTAAAGCAGCTGGAAGCGAGCAGGATCGCTTCAAGCTGCTTTCCAGACCGAGGATGTGCAGGGTACGTCCTCAGGCGTTAACTGTCTTTTTTTTGAGGACGTACCCTGCACGTCCTCGGTCATTAAGGGGTTAATAAGCAGCCACCAGTCCACACTTTGCTTTGGAAATACTCTTGAAGCAACACAATTGTTAATTATACACAGTCATTATCTGAGTGTGCAGTTTTCTATACCTTATATACACAAACATTTTCTCGCTCATGTTATCATTTTTGATAAGTTCATTGTTTTTGTAAATGTAGTTAAACTAACAAGTGGTCTGTTGTATTGTTTTTAGTGAGTTAGTAGTCTTACGTCTGGTCTGCAGTATGCCGGATCGTAAGTGTTAGTTCAAAATTTCATGATTCTTGGCAGACCCTTATAATCTATTTTAGTTCTGTCTGTGGCTTGGCAGACATTTGCTTTATTGCATTGGTCCTGTCTTATGCTTTTTCATCCTGTAATATTAAAGTTTGAGATTAAAGGGGCAGTCAACTCCAAAATGTTTATTGTTTAAAAAGATAGATAATCCCTTTATTACCCATTCCCCAGTTTTGCACAACCAACAAGTTTTTTTTAATATACTTTTTACCTCTGAGATTACGTTTTATCTAAGCCTCTTCTGACAGCCCCTCACATTGCTATTTATTTATTATCTATTGACTTGCATTTTAGCCAATTAGTTCAGTGTCAGCCACAACTTCTCTGGAGAGAGCACAATTGTATCTATATGGCCCACATGGATTAGCAGTTGCTTGTTGTTAAAAGCTAATAAAAAATGTGATAAGAGGCTGTCTATAGTGGCTTAGAAACAGGAAGAAAGTTAGAGGTTTAAAGGTTATAAAGTATATTAATATAACAATGTTGGTTGTGCAAAGCTGGGGAATGGGTAGTAAAGGCATATCTATCTTTTTTTATAAATATTCAAATTTGTATTGAGGTTGAATTCGGGATACAACATATATGCAATATTTCAAAAGGTGTGTGAATACAGAAGAGAAGGATTATATCAAGTATACTGTTGAGAATATATAGTCATATCCATTACATCACAGAGAAATTTGATTATGCAATAAATGAACCTCACTTTTCCAAGTTTTGTTTTGCTTTGAAATATTCTGTAGACATATATAACTTATTTTATAACATAACAAGAGTTAAAGGATTCTTCAATAATACCCAAAACACTGTGAAATATAAACATTAAACTGTGGATCCTGAAATATATGAGTCAGAGTATTGAAGAACATATAGAAGCCACTCAAGCATGGGTATCTGTTTAGAGTGTATTGTCAAACTTAGATTGAAGAAGCATGTAAAAGAATATTTATAAGTTAAATAAAATGTATATAATGAAATATAATTGTATATGCAGTATTTTGAAAGGGAAACCTTGCAAAACCACTCTGGACACAATCACAAATGCCAGAGTGTAATAATAGGTGTGTGTTGGGATTAGATAAGAAAAATTGTTGCTGGGGCAAAATAGGTGTTAAACTTGTTCTAAAAGTCATATGACACGTATGAATAACTATAGGTATTTTAGGTAATACTGAGGGTTAATTTTACTCAAATTTTAGGGAAGCCAGCATTACATAAACGGTACATTGTTAAGCAAAATTGTGTACAGAGCTTTACCTCGGCCGCTGGCAGCTCTTCCATTAAATGAATAGTTGACAGATATTAAAGTATTATACATGGCTTCCCCAACTAAATTAAAGAGTGAAAATGACTACCCCTCAGAGGTTTCTTTTGCATCAATAAGAGTTCTAGACCTATGATAGAGACTGCCCCATAGGTGAATCATACTCAATATTATTGTGCATACATACAAGTTAGTTATATAGGATCATTTGACCTCATAATTATATAGGCTATAAGGCATAAGTGCACAGTCAGTACTGGCCAAATATACTATAACTGTCATAACTTTAGACTGGTAGGTCTAAATAATACTCTTCATATCTATTTATAATAGTATGACCCATGCAATTAGGGACATTTGACTAGTTAAAGATAAAATAAAAATAATAGCGTACCGTATATAAGCAGATCCTAGCAGAGCCACTACAGAATGTTGGAGACTTGGCTACTATAAATAATATGTATAGAGTTTGGGTTTACAGAAATGAAGAGCATCAGATAGTGTTGCAGCCTATTCTTCTCCAGTTTATGTGCGCATTCACTTCTCACAGCCTAATGCCGCCAGTAAAATTCCTGTAAAGCTACCACTATATTAGTATAATAATAAACAGGCAATATTTCTTAAGTATAGCTATAAAAAATGGTCAGCTCTGGGATCAAACTTTTCCTACTAACTAGGTGGCAAATAAACCTCAAACTAAAACAAAGAAAATACTAGTGCACATAAAACTATATATTTTGAAGAATATTTTGGCAATCTCGCCGCTCACCCATTGAGGGAAAGAACATAGTCTAATGATAAGCTTAACCAATGCCTCTTTTGAAGCCCTCCTGTGTAGCAGGTGCTAATCTAAGAAAGCCATATTGAAATAAAGAAAACATCAAATCAAATGAAAGTAAAACAGCAATTTTACAAATGTGTGCTAAAAGCAACCACTAGATGGAGCTGATTTGCAAGAAATCACATACAAATCAATGCAGTACAGTCACTTCTGAGGATTATTTTTTTAAATCGCGTACTCTTGCGGTCTTAAAACCGCAGCAATTAATTGCGGTTTAAAACCGCATCTGCGATTAATCGTGCAGCCCGAATTGACATGGGAATAGTACCCAAGGTTTCGTAACACCAGCACATAATTTTAAAAACGTTGTTTTAAAGGGATATGGAAGTCAAAATTAAAGTTTCATGGTTTAGACAGAATATTAAAGGGACAGTAAAGTCAAAATTAAACTTTCATGATTCAGATGTAGCATGGAATTTAAAAAAAAAAACCTTTCCAATGTACTTCTAATATCAAAGTTGCTTTGTTATCTTTATCGAATACTTAACCTAAGTAGGCTGGTAGGAGCTTTGGAGCGTACATGTGTCTTTAACAGTTTATAGTAGTATTGTTTGGCACTATGTATAACTTTGCTTTTAACAATGTTGCAAACTGCTGTCAGATGGCTTAAGACACGTGCACACTCCTGAGCTCACCTAGGAATACTCCTAAACAAAGCATACCAAGAGAACTAAATAAAATCGATAATAGAAGAAAATTGGAAAGTTGTTTAAAATGTCCTGCTCTATCAAATAACGTTAAGTTAAAATTTGTCTTTACTGTCCCTTTAAAGCATCAAAATATGAGTTGATTCAAATCTTTATAATCTCTTGACTTTTTTCTCAACAACTTCTCCCTCTATCACTCTTTTCCCCTCGTTATAGTTTTTTAGAACAGCCATATTTTTTTATGACATTGAAGTCTTGATTGCAAAATCCTAAAACGTTTAAGTAAATTGGATCATGGATTTCTCAGGTACAAAAAAAAAAAAATCCTACAATTTTTCAAAATGTGTGATTCATTTAAAATAGATTCCTTTAAAATTATTTTGGAATATTTTTCGGCACAACTACAAACATAAGCATTAAACAGATTTTTTCATATATGTTTGCAGTTGTAAAGTCACATGATCTATCTGTGTGTTACATGCTCTGTGTTCAGTCCTCCAATTTTATAGGACCTGATGATATGAACCTCTCTGCTCAGAGGAGATGATATAAAATGATCCTCCAGCACTGTGAGATCCTTAGGGAAATTCTAGACAGGACGATTTTGCTTCCAATTTGCTTCTATTATTAAATTTTCTTCATTCCCATGGTTGACTTTGTTGAAGAGATACCTAGGTATACCTAGTCTGTGTGCTGCCATCTAGTGCTCTTGCAAATAGATAACATTATTGAAAAACAGCTGCCGTATAGTGCTCTAGACACTTGCATGCTCACGAGCTTCTTTCCTCGCTTTTTCAACAAAAGATACAAAGATAACAAAATACAAAGATTTTTTAATCTTACTGTGTACAGTAGATTCTGTTTTGATTGGAAAAATATGCAATTTTGAAAAACACTATTTATACATCCATAATATTGATCATCATTATTTTTCTCATTTGTTACTATGAATTCAAATTCTTGAAAATTGGGTATTTTGGCTATATTGTCTAGATGTGTTTCGTAGGACATTTACTTTAATTGAAATAAATATAAATAATTTTGCATAAACTTCCAATGAGCCTTTTTATTTGTAGCATAAAAAATGCTACATATTCACACAGACCTAGAAATATACATTGGTTCTGCTAAATAAAACAGGAATGAACTAGTTTCAGAATGGAGTAGCAATTAATTATGGGAATGTTTAGTTCAAAGAAAATCACTGCGTGGTGCCCGCCCCCAGTGCCTTAGGTTTGTCAGTTGTACTGTATAACATACTGTTCTCACGACATCACTGAATATGCAATGAAGTGCACACTAATAAATAGTAATATTTTATTAGATCTCCTTTTGTCTTGGAGATAAAGCTAAATATTTTCTTGTGTCCTTTTAAAAAGTTGCAATTTAATGTTTGTAGGTATATGTGTTGTAAAAATAAAAAATAACCTTTTTAAATTGCATGTTCAATTGATATTTTTCTATATTACTATGGGCTAGATTACGAGTGGAGCACTTGAGCAATAAGGGGTGTATCGCGGATGTTTGCTTGTGTCAGAAGTAGCACGGGTATTACAAGTTTAAAGTAAACGTGTTCACTCGAGAGAAATTGAATTTAATGCGCATCAGGTTAGCACGACTTCAGAGCTCTGGTTAAAAGTTACGCTCAAATAAAAAGTTGTACACAAATAAAAAATCTGTGGATCTAGAAAACAAGCGCAACCCAGATTCAAGGTAGTAGATAAATGTTATTATAAAATCCCACAGTGCATATATATGCACTTACAAGAGGGAAGTAAAAATATGCCTTATAATGAGATCCTTGGCTTTGTCTGATCACTGCTGATGTCTGTGATAAACTCCAAGTCCTCTATTAAAGTGTACTGTCCGCAGGCAAAATAATCCACCTGAAATTGGCACAGAAGATAACACTCTCCAACTTGTTAGAGGAGCCAGTCTAACAAGTTGGAGAGTTTTATCTCCTGTGCCAATTTCAGGTGGATTATTTTGCCTGCGGACAGTACACTTTAATAGAGGACTTGGAATCATGGACATCAGCAGTGATCAGACAAAGCCGCGTTATAAAGCATATTTTTACTTCCCTCTTGTAAGTGCATATACTGTATATGCGCAGCGGGATTTTATAATAACATGTATCTATTACCTTGAATCTGGGTTACGCTTGTTTTCTATATCCACAGATACCAAGCATCAAAGGAACGTTAGCAACATGTTTTCAATTCGAGCAGCACCTGGGGACTCTCTACCGTTAACAGAAACAGAAGGAAAAGGGGAATATAAAAACTCTCTGGGACTTGTTATCGATACAGCACCACAATAAGGCCTCTAGTTATCAAGCCGTCAACCGCAAATACGCTGGAATTCCGCAGCGTATTCGTGGCGAGGCTGATTCGCCTTAGTTATCAAAGGCTAGAGACCGGCAAAAGTATAATATAGTGACGTAAGCTACGATCCGCCGGTCTCAGTCCGACACAGATCGATTCTTAACGTCACTACAGATGTGCCGATCGCAAAGAACTAGCAGGTATGCTCGGCACTTTTCCGGCCCAGCGTACCTGGTTTTCAATCCGCCGCCGTGGAGGCGGCGGATCCCATAGGAATAAATGGGTGTTTGACAGAAGCGAGAGCTCATGTTCGCTGTTGGCTGATATCACATTGATTCCTATGGGAACTGTCTGCACCTAACACCCTAACATGTACCGCTAATCTGTCCCCCCAACACCGCCGCCGCCTACATTATACTTATTAACCTCTAAACCGCCGCTCCCGGACGTTGCCGCAACTAAATAAACTTACTAACCCCTAAACCGCCGCTCCCAGACCCTGCCGCAACTAAATAAACTTCCTAACCCCTAAACCGCTGCTCCCGGACCCCGCCGCAACTATAATAAATATATTAACCCCTAAACCGCCGCTCCCGGACCCTGCCGCACCTACATTATACCTATTTCCCCTAATTTGCTGCCCCCTATACCGCCGCCACCTATATTAAATTTATTAACCCCTATCCTGCCCCCCCTATACCGCCGCCACCTATCTTAAAGTTATTAACCCCTATGCTGCCCCCCCTATACCGCCGCCACCTATATTAAACTTATTAACCCCTATCCTGCCCCCCTACACCGCCGACACTATATTAAACTTATTAACCCCTAAACCTAAGTCTAACCCTAACCCTAACAACCCCCTAACTTAAATATTATTTAAATAAATCTAAATAAAAATTAATATTAACTAAATTATTCCTATTTAAAAATAAATACTTACCTATAAAATAAACCCTAATATAGCTACAATATAACTAATAGTTACATTGTAGCTATTTTAGGATTTAATTTTATTTTACAGGCAACTTTGTATTTATTTTAACCAGGTACAATAGTTATTAAATAGTTATTAACTATTTAATAACTACCTAGCTAAAATACTTATAAAATTACCTGTAAAATAAATCCTAACCTAAATTACAATTAAACCTAACACTACACTATCATTAAATTAATTAAATAAATTAACTACAATTACCTAAAATTAAATTCAATTAAATAAACTAAACTATAGTACAAAAAAAAAAAACCACTAAATTACAGAAAATAAAAAAGAATTACAAGAAGTATAAACTAATTACACCTAATCTAAGCCCCCTAATAAAATAATAAAGCCCCCCAAAAGAAAAAAATTCCCTACCCTATTCTAAATTACAAAGTAATCAGCTCTTTTACCAGACTTTAAAAGGGCTTTTTGCGGGGCATTGCCCCAAAGTAATCAGCTCTTTTACCTGTAAAAAAAAAATACAACCCGCCAACATTAAAACCCACCACCCACATACCCCTACTCTAAAACCCACTTAAACTCCCCTTAAAAAAAAACTAACACTAACCCCCTGAAGATCACCCTACCTGGAGCCGTGGTCACCCAGCCGGGCCGAATTCTTCATCCAAGCTGGGGTTGTATTTTTTTTTTACAGGTAAAAGAGCTGATTACTTTGGGGCAATGCCCCACAAAAAGCCCTTTTAAGGGCTATTTGTAATTTAGTGTAGGGCTTTTTTTATTTTGGGGGGACTTTTTTATTTTGTTAGGGGGATTAGATTAGGTGTAATTAGTTTAAAAATCTTGTAATTTGTTTATTATTTTCTGTAATTTAGTGGGAGGGGGTTGTACTTTAGCTAATTTTATTTAATTGTATTTAATTTAGGGAATTAATTTAATTATAGTGTAGTGTTAGGTGTAATTGTAACTTATGTTAGGTTTTATTTTACAGGTACTTTTGTATTTATTTTAGCTAAGTAGTTATTAAATAGTTAATAACTATTTAGTAAGTATTCTACCTAGTTAAAATAAATACAAACTTGCCAGTAAAAAAAAAAAAAATCCTAAAAAAGCTACAATGTAACTATTGGTTATATTGTAGCTAGCTTAGGGTTTATTTTATAGGTAAGTATTTAGTTTTAAATAGGAATAATTTAGTTAATGATAGTAATATTTATTTAGATTTATTGTAATTAGGGTTAGACTTAGGTTTACGGGTTAATAACTTTAATATAGTGGCGGCGACGTTTGGGGTGGCATATTAGGGGTTAATAAATTAGGTAGGTGGCGGTGATGTTAGGTCAGATTAGGGGTTAATAATATTTAATTGATGTTTGCGAGGCGGCAGTGTGGCGGTTTAGGGGTTAATATGTTTATTATAGTGGCGACGGGGCAGCAGATTAGGCGTTAATAAGTGTAGGTAGGTGGCGGCGACATTGGGGACGGCAGAGGGGTTAATAAATATAATGTAGGGTTCGGCGATGTTGGGGGCAGCAGATTAGGGGTTCATAAGTATAATGTAGGTGGCGGTGGTGTCCGGAGCGGCAGATTAGGGGTTAATAATTATAATGTAGGTGTCGGCGATGTCGGGGGTGGCAGATTAGGGGTTAATAAGTGTAAGATTAGGGGTGTTTAGACTAGGGGTTCATGTTAGGTGTAGACATAAAATGTATTTCCCCATTGGAATCAATGGGGCTGCGTTACTGAGTTTTACGCTGCTTTTTTGCAGGTTTTAGACTTTTTCTCAGCCGGCTCTCCCAGTTGATTCCTATGGGGAAATTGTGCACGAGCACGTACGACCAGCTCACCGCTGACTTAAGCAGCGCTGGTATTGAAGTGCAGTATGGAGCACAATTTTGCTCAACGCTCACTTCTTGTCTTTTAACGACGGGTTTGTAAAATCCTGTAATAACAGTGCTGCAGGTAAGTGAGCGGTGAGGGAAAACTGCTCGTTAGCACCGCACAGCCTCTAATGCAAAACTCGTAATCTGGGCCATAGTTTTTTATTTATACAATAAGATATGAGTCTTTAAAAACGGCAGCAAATAAAGAGCAAAAACACTTACATTAATCATAAAGTTGAAGATGTCCTATAAGTGTGGGGAATTTTATTGGTTTTGATTGGAAGTTTCAAACTTAATCTACATCAAATAGAAAGGCCAAAATCGTCGTAAAATGACATGTTCTAATTAGTCAGAGTATGTCATTTAAAGACTAGTGACACTGCACTACAACATGTCAAACCCCCTCAAAGTGGTTAAACAAATAATAGAAGTAGCGCTCGGGACCTGTAGAGCACTGCTGGTCATGAGCGGAACCTGCCACTGATTTAGCAAGCGGGGCTAGTCCCATGACACATTAATGTAACAAGTGCTGCTGATTGGATAAGCCACAATTTTCCACTACAGACCAGCAATCTGCAGGGCCCGAGTGGGACTTCTACTGCAAGTTTAACTCCTTAGTCTCATTTTATGAAAATTAATTGTAGAACATTTGTTTTATCATTAATAGCAAGTACAAAATTATATTTTATTTTGTCTGGGGGGAGGGGACTTTTATGATAAATGAGCCATATTCATTTAAATTTTAATTCTCTGTGTTGGTATTTCCCAAATACTTTAAAAAAGGAAAATCAATTCAAAAAAGGAAAAGCAACAAACTTTTTTAATAGAAAAAAACAAAAAACCTTTCCTCTCTTAGTTCCTCTAAATCAAGAATGTATTTTGTAAGTTTATGTTTCACAGAGACTTATGAGTGTGCAGTTGTCAGACAACATCAATGTGGATTCAAAACTGTCTTCATGTTTGAAAATATTTGCTCACTGATATATGTAGATCCATAAGCTGATGGGAACGCAAATTCAACTTTCTTTAAGCAAATTCATTTTTTAGGTAGTCTTTTCCCTGGAATATAGAATAGTAGTGGATCTATCTGAGCAAAACTCAGAAAGAGAGCCCAGTAGCCAGATTCTGGGTGGCCTAATTTACATATCAGGTACACAGTCTTGGAAGTATGATCTGCATTGTGGAGCTGCAAATGAAAGAGAATTTGGGACTTTCCCTTGTACAGTGTGATTGCTTTCTGTGTGCCGTTGTAGCATGAAACACAGCAAGTGAGAAGTTGGAGCTACACTTTCAGTGAACATATAGCTTAAAGTGACATGAAACCCAATTTTTTTCTTTCATGATTTAGAAAGAGCTGCAATTTTAAACAACTTTCTAATTGTCTTCTTTTAGCTAATTTGTTCAAGTCTCTTGATATTCTTTGCTGAAAAGCATATCTAGATAGGCTCAGTGGCTGCTGATTGGTGGCTGCACATAAATGCCTCATGTGATTGGCTCACCCATGTACACTGCTATTTCTTTAACAAAGAATATCTAAAAAATGAAACAAATTAGATAATAGAAGTAAATTGGAATGTTGTTTAAGATTGGGTTCTCTACCTGTATCATGAAATAAAAAAATGGGTTTAGTGTCCCTTTAAGTCAGACATCCTTAAACTTGGCCCTCCAGAGGTTTTGGAGCTACATTTCTCATGATCATCATGGCAAATGTAATTCCAAAACCTCTGGAGGGCCAAGTTTAAGGATGCCTGGCTTAAAGGGACAGTGTAAATAATTTTCATATAACTGCATGTAAAAGACACTGCTATAAAGAAGAATATGCACAGATACTAATATAAAAAACAAGTATAAATCCTTTTAAAAACTTACTTAGAAGCTCCCAGTTTAGCACTGTTGATGAGGTTAGGCTGGGACACCTAATGAAAGGGACAGGGAAAAGAGAAAGAGCAAACACTCCCCCCTCCCCTGCATATGAAAAGAGAGATTACACAAACAATAGCAGCTGGAATCTGTAGACATGGGTCTACATCTGATACTTTTGGGCTTGGTTAGGAGGCTGAATATCAGCACAATGTTATTAAAAAATAAGTAAAACTGTACATTGTTACAAAAACACTCCCAGGTGTGCTATATAAATGGATCATCTACAAAACATTTATGCAAAGAAAAATCTAGTGTACCATGTCTCTTTAACATGAGTGACTTTATGTTGGCCATGGAAAACATGCAGAGACAGAATACTTCAACATGAGCTAAAATTTGACATGTGAGCAGAATACACAGACACCAAATGATCATATGATCATATTTAAAATATATTGGGCTAGATTACAAGTGGAGAGCTAATTTATCTCGCACCCATAAATGGGCAAGTTCGCCCGTATATGGGCCTGCGATAAATAACCAGCTATAAAAAGTGGCTGGTTATTGCTAGCTCGAATCGTGGTAGCAATTAGCACTCCGAAAATTAACCAGAGGTCAGAACTGGTTCATTTTCAGAATGTGCCCCAATTTCCCCCAAATTTAAGTGTAGTGTAGTTTTTTTATTGAAAAAAAAAATAAGCTTTTTTTTAAATAAAAAAAAAACTGCACAAACAAGTTTTTAGGGGTTAAAGTGAGGGGGTGTGGGGAACTGTACCTTTACATAGTAGTCTATAGGGAACTGTGTGTTCCTGATAAATCTATGTGTATATGCATATATATATATACTGTATATATTTATGTGCTAATATGTTTATGTACACATATAAAATCATACATATATCTGTATATATGCATATACATATATAGTTAAATTTGATGCCCATCACTTTACGACTTGCCCCCTCCCATTGGAGTATATGGCAAGCTCTATTGACCGCAAAGCTTCGATGCAATGCAAACACAAGCTTGCATTCACATTGCGCTGTACTTCAAATACCAGCACACATTTTAATGTGCTTGTATTACGAGTGGAGTGCAAACATTGCACTCATGAAAGCGCAATTTTGCACTCCTCTTGTAATCTGACCAATTATATGCATGGCTAATAAAATCCTGATTTAAAGTCCCATTTTAATTATTGTAGTGCTGCAACACTGATGGACTTTTATTAACTAGTGATAATTAGAGAGGGAGTCTGAAACCATAATCCCACCGCACCTGTAGGTGCATGAAGAAAGCTCAGCTATTCAGAGACTAAAGCCCTTAAATTAATTTACAGAACAGAATAAGCTTTACATGGCCTTCTAGAGTGAAAATCAGACTTCTGACTAGATCCCTGGGCCTGCATCCTCACTGTCAACCTCGTACTCACATCATTCCACTGGGATCATTTTCAAATCCAAATCTGATCCCCTAGCCTACCACTCTTCTATAAGAGGACCTGTGGCCTCATACCTAAGTCAGACCTCATATTAGACCTCTGACCTTGCAACACTTCTGTCAGACCCATGTCTACATCAGCCCACCTGGCTTTGAAGCCCTATGGTTTGCGTGTCAAGTGCAGGAGAGGAGAGAGGACATCAGCTTCGGTTGGTTTGCCTGTCAGTTTTCAGTTTCCCTGCACACAGTCTGTTGCTCCTAGCAACTGTACATCATACTTAATATCAGCATTTATAAAGCTGTATCATATAAAATGCTACAGCATAACTTACTACATAATCTGCCTTGCAAATATCTTTTACAGGGGAATAGTCCAGTGGATGACTATACTTATGAATGGTTCTTTAGATATGTTGGAGCAAGACATTCTTTGTTTACCATTTCACTTGGGATTATCTAAAGCACTGATAGATATTCTGGCTCAGATAGGTATTATTAGCACCACTGATACTGTAATTGGCTATAGAAATGGACAGATACCTACAGGAATGACAACAGAAATCAGATCCATTTGGCAATGTGCTGTAGAGCTGTTTTATCTCCCTGCTTTTTAATACAGTTAATCAAGAGTCACAAGCCCCTGAAGTGACACTGACACTGAACAGGTGCAGATAGATCTGTAGAGGATTGACTGCAAAAAGGAGCTGTCTATATTTTATTAAAGGGATATAAGATAAAAAAATGTTTTTGATTCAGACAGAGCATACCATTTAAAAAAGTTCCTTGTTTACTTGTATTATCACATTTGCTTTATTCTCATGGTATTCTTTGTTGAAGAGATAACTAGATAGGTGTCTGGAGCATTACATGACAGGAAAATACTGCTGCCATCTAATGCTACAGAGCTTACAACAGTCTTTCAAAACTGCTCCCATATAGTGCTCCAGAGCTTATTTCCCTGCTTTTCAAAAAAAGATAGCAAGAGGACAAAGAAAATTTAATAATATAAGTAAATTAGAAAGTTGTTTAAAATTGTGTACGCTTTCTGAATCATGTAAGAAAACTGTTGAATTTCATATCTCTCTAATCTATGCCTCTAATGTGGAATCTTCTCTGCACTTGTACTTTTTGTCCTAACCACTAGGGGGAGCATCTCACACAGATCTCCCTATAATCTCAGGGAGTAAAGGTATTTTGTGAAAACATTTATTTCCGTATCCACTTCATTACAATGAGAACAGTATTCAGTCTGGATATAAGTACTGATTCTGCATCAGCTGTCAATTTCATGGATTTGCCTCCAGATACTGTACTTGTTTGGTAAGTGCCAGTTTCTGTTTTCTTTATTAACAGGACACTTGTGATGTCAGATCTTCAAACTTCAGCAACTATTTCTTTAAGTTTGATTCTCCTTTTTCATTAAAGGGAACTAAAAGTACAAAAGGTAAAATGCTCTAATGCTTGAAAGTATTTTCTATGCACTACTCTGTGTCTTTAACTGAGTTTGATCTTCACATCACTCGTGAGCTGAACAAAACTAGAGATTGGTAGCTATGTCCATATGTTGCTCCTGATTGACTCAGCAGTTATGTTCAGTTCAAGAGTGACCCTGCATTGCATTGGACTTGAATTATGTGTTAAACCCTTTGGGCTCGTTTCCATTGAGCTGTTAAAAATGGAGCCATAAGCTACCGAAGCGGCCGACAGCTAAAAGTAATTACGGCTCCATTTTAGTATCAGGTTTCCATTGAAAAGGTTTCCGATTTGTGTGCGGTTGCTCTTTTCGAGTAGGTGTAAGTTAGCTTTGTGTTAACGCTTTCACTTGATGCCGGATTTCTAAAACATTAATAGGTTACTATGGTAACCCGACCATACACTATGCAATTAACCTAATTAAGCTAATAACCCCTAACCACCATGCCCCACAACGCAATCTAACCATTTAAACTATTAACCCCTAATCCACCATGCCCCACAACACAATATAGCCATTTAAACTTTTAACCCCTAAACTGCCATGCCCCTATATCGCAAATAACTAATCACTAAGTACCCTAACCTAACACCCCCTAAATTAACCCCATTACATAAATTAAAATAATCCTAAATTAAAATAAAAAAACCTAACATTACTTTAAAGATAAAAAAATAAAAATTGAAATAAATCTAAAATGACAAAAAATAAAAAGTCTAACATTACATAAAATAATAAACCAAATTATCAAAAATAAAAAAAATTACCTAATCCCTATGAAAATAAACCCCCCTCCAAAATAAAAACACCCCCTAATCTAATACTAAACTACCAATAGCCCTTAAAAGGGCCTTTTGTAGGGCATTGCACAAAATTAAACAGCTATTTTGACCTTTAAAAACACTAAGTCCCTCCTCTAACAGTTAACCCCCCACCCACCAAACCCCCCAAATAAAAATACCTAACACTAAAAAATCTGAAACAACCCATTGCCCCTAAAAAGGGCATTTGTATTGGCATTTCCCTTAAAAGGGCATTCAGCTTTTTTACTGCCCTTAAAAGCGATTGAGCTCTTTTACACTTCCCAAAATCCCTATTCTAAAAAAAAAACCACATAAAAATTAAAAAAAATTCTAATTCTAACCCCCAAATAGGTACTCAGCGTTCCTGAAGTCTGGCAGAGAAAGTCCTCTTCCAGGCAGCGGTGAAGTCTTCTTGTAGCCAGCAACATCTTCATCCAGGACAAAGCCGGCATGGAGTGGAGATGACCGCGGAACTGTAGACCGGCGACCGAGGAACTGAATACTGGCGACCGCGGAGCCAAGAAGCGTGGAGGATCCACTTCGTACGATCACCACCATACACTTAATATTGAATGCAAGTTATGCCTTTAAATATGGCGTCACTTGCATTCCTATTGGCTGATTTGATTCTTCAAATTAAAATCAGCCAATAGGATGAGAGCTACTGAAAAATCCTAAAGCTGAATCCTAAGTAAAAGAGCTGAATGTCCTTTTTAGGGTAATGCCCATACAAAAGCCCCTTTAGGGGCAATGAGTAGTTTAGGATTGTTTAGTGTTTGAACTTCAGGAACCGTGTGCATCTATCTGGGGGTTAGATTTTTTATTTTTTTTATTTTTTAGATTTTGGGAAATTGTAAAAGAGGTGTTATTTGATTTATTATTTTATGTAGTGTTAGACTTTTTTATTTTTTGTAATTTTAGTTTAATTTAAACTTAGTTTTTTTATTTTTAACATAGTAACATAGTAACATAGTAGATGAGGTTGAATAAAGACCGAAGTCCATCGAGTTCAACCTATACAAATCTAAAATATATACAAAAAGCTCCAGTTAAGATTAAATAATCCCACTAAAAGGTGACCCATTTAAAACTAGCAATCATATCCATGAATTTTGTTTATAGACAGAAATGTATCCAAATAATGTTTAAATGTATCTAGGGTATTGGCATTCACTACCTCCTTTGGTAATGAGTTCCACACTTTTATTGCTCTTACAGTGAAAAAACGTTTCCGTTGCAGGAGATTAAATCTCCTTTCCTCCAACCTTAAATTGTGACCTCTGGTCACAAAAAATTTTCTTGGAATAAACAGAGCTTCTGCCATCTCTGTATATGGGCCTTGAATATATTTATATAAAGTAATCATGTCACCTCTTAAGCGCCTTTTTTCTAAAGAAAACAGACCCAGTTTGGCTAGCCTCTCCTCATAGGTTAAATTATCCAATCCCCTTATTAGCTTTGTGACCCTTCTCTGGACTTTTCCTAGTTCTGCAATGTCTTTTTTTGCGATTGGTCCCCTGAACTGCACTCCATACTCAAGGTGAGGTCTTACCAGGGCTTTATATAGTGACAGAATTATGCTTTCCTCCTTTGAGTCAATGCCTCTTTTAATACATGCTAATATCTTATTAGCCTTTGAAGCTTCTGCCCTGCATTGTGCACCCATCTTTAGCTTGTTATCTATTACTACTCCCAAATCCCTTTCCTCCTGTGTTTGGCTAAGTCTTGCCCCATTTAAATAATACGTTGCCTGCTTATTTTTACTTCCAAAATGTAGAACCTTGCATTTTCCCGTATTAAATCTCATTTTCCATTTACGTGCCCATACTTCTAATTTTTGCAGTTCCCTTTGTAACGAAAGTTCATCCTGCTCTAACCTAATAACCTTACTTAACTTAGTATCATCTGCAAAAATAGAGATGTCGCTATTTAATCCTAGCTCCAAGTCATTTATAAAAATATTAAAAAGAATAGGGCCTAGCACTGATCCCTGGGGTACTCCACTGATTACCTTTGTCCAATCTGAGTATGATCCATTTACTACTACTCGTTGCTCCCTATCTTTTATCCAGTTATTTATCCACAAACTAACATTTTCAGCTATTCCCAGTCTCCTAATTTTGTGCATTAAACTCTCATGTGGCACTGTATCAAACGCCTTTGCAAAATCTAAGTATATCACATCAACTGATTCCCCTTCATCTATATTTTTACTCACTTCCTCATAGAATCTAATTAGATTAGTTTGACATGATCTATTTCTCCTAAAACCATGTTGATTATAACTCATAATCTTGTTTACACGAATATGCTCATCAATATAATCCCTTATAATCCCTTCAAATATCTTCCCCACTATTGATGTCAGACTAACTGGTCTATAGCTTCCTGGATCATCCATACTTCCCTTTTTGAAGAGTGGCACCACATTAGCTTTATGCCAATCCTTGGGTACCATGCCTGAGGATAATGAGTCTTGAAAAATTAAAAGTAGAGGTTTGTCTTTAACAGTGCTAAATTCCCTTAACACCCTTGGGTGTATTCCATCTGGGCCTGGAGTTTTATTTACCTTAATATTATCCAATTTGTTCTTGATATCCTCTATACATAAACCAATTAATGGTATGGGCTGGCATGTTCTATTTTGTTCCAAAGTATCATCCAATGGTTCCTCTCTTGTGTATACTGAAGAAAAATACTGGTTTAGTATCTCAGCCTTCTCTCTGTCACTGTTAATCATGCTACCCTACCCGCATTTTAATGTACCTATATTGTCTTTCTTAGATTTTTTGCTATTTATGTTCTTAAAGAACCTTTTAGGGTTAGATTTAGAATCCTTTGCAATTAATTTTTCATTTTCAATTTTGGCTAATTTGATTGCTTTTTTTGCATGCTTTGTTACATTCCTTATAAATATGGAATTTTGAGTCTGTACTATTTTCTTTAAAGTAATGTTTTTTTTATTGTAATTTCGGATTATTTTAATTTATGTAATGGGGTTAATTTAGGGGGTGTTAGGTTAGGGGGCTTAGTGATTAGTTATTTGTGATGTGGGTTAATGGCAGTTTAGGGGTTAATAGATTTATTAGGTTAATTGAGATGTGGGTGAATGGCGGATTAGGGGTTAATAGATTTATTAGGTTAATTTCAATGTGGGTGAATGGCGGATTAGGGGTTAATAGTTTAAATACTTTGCGATATGGGGGTTGGTGGATTTGGGTTAATGGTTTAAATAGATACTTTGCCATATGGTGGCATGGCAGATTAAGGGTTAATAGATTTATTACGTTTATTGCGATATGGGGGCATGGCGGATTAGGGGTTAATAGATTTATTATAAATTGCTATAAGGGGTTTTGACGTGTCGGTTAGATTTCAATGGCAAAAGGGTCTCAGAGAGCACCCTTTTCCTGTTTTACATCTAGTTGAGCTGGGTGTATTTTTGTTACTGTATCGGCAGCCTCCGACAGTGTAGTAACGGTTTGTGTGGGCATTGGAAACCAGGTAATATTTAAAGATTAGCGCTTCTGATTCTTTGTATGGGACACAATAATGTTTTCAGATGCCGGAGTCCGGTTGCCGAAATTAAGTTACAACGGGCCGTTGGAAGCAGTCGATAAACGATATTGCTTCTGACAGCTTATTTATCGGTTTGCAAACGCACGCAAACCTAATTATGGCTCAATGAAAACAAGCCCTAGTCTGTGTTAAACACATAGTTATAGACACACAGTAGAGCAATTGTAAAATGCTCTAGAAACTATAGTATTTTACTACTGCAAATGTATGTTCCTTTAACTGCCAGGTTAAACTAATTTTCTCTGCTCTTTCAGATAAAACTGTAACTCTTGCCATACCATTACATTTTATTTCCCCTTGTTTATTAAAGAAATTAAAAAATATATATATTTAAACACTTGAATGCAACATATTTTTCTAATTTTCTAGGGTCCTGGAGCTATCAAAGGAACTACTATACATGTATAAGTCATGCTGCCCTGTGGCACGATTGTACGTGTAAAGTAGTCCTGGCTGTCTCACCTAGACCTTGAGCAATATTACAGTTACAGGACTGTGCTTACACTGAAGCCAATTAAAGCTGTATCTGCTGGAGTCTAAATTAAGTTTATTATCTGTTAATCCAACTAGAATACAGTATAGACCATTTTAAATACTTCCCTAAAATACATTTTACAATACAATACATAGACAGTACATTAAATAAATGGAGTTTATAATTTCCCACTTCCATATGCCTTTATTAAAGGGACACTAAACTCAAAAAAAATCTATCATGGTTTAAGTAGAGTATACAATTTTAAACAACATTCCAATTGACTTCTATTATCTAATTTGCTTCTTTCTTTAGATATCCTTTGTTGAAAAAATAGTAATGCACATGGGTGAGCCAATCACATGAGGCATCTATGTGCATCCTCTAATCAGCAGCTACTGAGCCTATCTAGATATGCTTTTAAGCAAAGTATATCAGGAGATTGAAGCAAATTAGATAATAAAAGTAAATTAAAAAGTTGTTTACAATTACACGCTTTTTCTAAATCATGAAAGAAAAAATGTGGGTTTCTTGTCCCTTTAACTATATTAGCATATTTTCTCAGTGTAATTTATCAAGGTCCATTTACTTTCCCTTGAAAAGCTTTTCAAATGGTATCACTTAGTATTATTTGTGGTCAAGTTCCTAGTTAAATATAGATACATGCTAAAAGGTTACTGTACTTTAATATGTTGTCTGAAAAACCATAAAGTAACCTCTACTTAAGTAAGCATATATTATAGAGAAAATAGGTCAGATCTCCTGTTTTTGTCACACCTTATCTTCTTGACAGTTAGTGCTTAACTACATGTGCCTATGTTGCAGAAATCTTGAATGAAAACACCATATGTTGAACAATTCACTATTAAAGGTACAGTCCGCACCTTGTAATTACAACATTTTACAGCAGTCTTCCAATAGATTATTACTTGCTTTTCTTCACCCACCACTTTCCTCATTTGGAGAAGCCAATCTGGACTTGATTCTAGAGATAAATGGCCTTGTCACTGTCATTGTGTTAACGAAATCTCCATTGTTTGTCACCAGCAGAGAAGATAAGATAACACATTTCAAATTAAGGAGAAGTATGGGGCAAGGTTTGACTTGTGAATTCAAAATTTTCAGACTTAAATTACAGGAAAAAAGGGACAACAGTATATTGCAAAGTTGTTTTACTAGGCATAATTAAAGGCTCAGTAAAGTAAAAAATGTAAAACAAAAGAAGAAGGCACCTCATGCGCATATTGAAATGTCAGCAGCATGAAACATTGAGCAGGAGAAACTGGGTACTCACATTTCGCAGCAACACTCAGCCGTGCTGTTAGACGCACGCTGGAGATACATAATGCTCCAGCTCACTGACCCAAGTATACTGGAACAGATGTAACCTTCTAGGGAATGGTTGTATACATTCAAGTAGCTGGAAATTAGTTTGTTGCATAATAATACATTTTTATTGAAAAAACTCAATATTTATTAAAATCCAATACAAAAAATTTAATCTAAATCTAAAGACCGCTGCTCCATAACCTGTCTGCCTGCTCTGAGGAGGCGGACAGACATTGCCACAAATCAACCCGATCGAGTACGATTGGCCGCAGGGGGCAGCGTTGCACCAGCAGCTCACAAGAGCTTCTGGTGCAATGCTGAATACGGAGAGCGTATTTCTCCGCATTCAGCGAGGTCTGTCGGACATGATCCGCTGATCAGGTCATGTCGTACAGGCCTTTAATAAATATGCCCCTTAGTGGTTTTTTTAATTCCAACAATGAAAGATACTGTTTTATATTCCTTTATAAATTTTATATTACAATCTCAAAGTATTTACTGTCCGTTTAAGCTTTGATTACAAAATTCAAATGTGTGCACTATATTATGCTTACTTATAGTATTATGTCTGTTGCATCTTCATATATTTAAAATACTTTGGCAAAGAAAATAGAAAAGTATATAACACATAAGAGTTAATTGCCATGGTGTTAAGGTTGATATTTTGGCACCAGCATACTTTATAAAGTAAATCACCATGTAATTTCCTTTAACTACTATTTGTGGAGAAGTTTAATCTTAAAATGAGCCCTGTTTCAACGGAACTGAGATGGTCTTTGTAAAAAGCGTATGCTCTGTGAGCACTTTCAAGCTGCCAGGAAACACCATAGAAAAAAACACTGGCCTAGATTACGAGTTTTGCATTAGAGGCTGTGCAGTGCTAACGAGCAATTTATGCTCGCCGCTCACTTACAGACAGCGCTGGAATTATGGGTTTTTACAAACCCGGCGTTAACCGCAAAAAAGTGAGCGTAGAGCAAAATTTAGCTCCACATCTCACCTCAATACCAGCGCTGCTTACGTTACCGGTGAGCTGGTTAAACGTGCTCGTGCACGATTTCCCCATAGGAATCAATGGGGGAGAGCTGGCTGAAAAAAACCCTAACACCTGCAAAAAAGCAGCGTAAAGCTCCTAACGCAGCCCCATTGATTCCTATGGGGAAAATACATTTATGTCTACACCTAACACCCTAACATGAACCCAGAGTCTAAACACCCCTAATCTTACACTTATTAACCCCTAATCTGCCGCCCCGACATCACCGACGCCTACATTATATTATTAACCGTTAATCTGCCACTCCGGACACCGCCGCCACCTACATTATACTTATGAACCCCTAATCTGCTGCCCCAACATCGCCGACACCTACATACTATTTATTAACCCCTAATCTGCCGCCCCCAATGTCACTGCAACCTACCTACACTTATTAACCCCTAATCTGCCGCCCCTAACGTCGCCACCACTATACTAAAGTTATTAACCCCTAAACCTAAGTCTAACCCTAACCCCCTCTAACTGAAATATAATTTAAAGAAATATAAATAAAATAGCTATCATTAACTAAATTATTCCTATTTAAAACTAAATACTTACCTATAAAATAAACCCTAAGCTAGCTACAATATAACTAATAGTTACATTGTATCTAGCTTAGGGTCTATTTTTATTTTACTGGCAAGTTTTTATTTATTTTAACTAGGTACAATAGTTACTAAATAGTTATTAACTATTTAATAACTACCTAGCTAAAATAAAGACAAAAGTACCTGTAAAATAAAACCTAACCTAAGTTACAATTACACCTAAAACTACACTATAATTAAATAAATTAACTTAATTAAATAAAATTATCTAAAGTACAAAAAAAACCCACTAAATTACAGAAAATAATAAAAAAAATTACAAGATTTTTAAACTAATTACACCTAATCTAATTCCCCTAACAAAATAAAAAAGCCCCCCCAAAATAAAAAAGCCATACCCTACACTAAATTACAAATAGTCCTTAAAAGGGCCTTTTGCGGGGCATTGCCCCAAAGTAATCAGGTCTTTTACCTGTAAAAAAAAATACAAATCCCCCCCAACATTATAACCCACCACCCACACAACCAAACCCACCCAACCGGGCAGAAGTAGTCCTCCAGGCGGGCAGAAGTCTTCATCCAGATGGCATTCTATTGGCTGTTCCAATAATCCAATAGAATGCAAGCTCAATCCTATTGGCTGATTGCATCAGCCAATAGGATTTTTTCTACTTTAATTCCGATTGGCTGATAAAATCCTATCAGCCAATCGGAATTGAAGGGACGCCATCTTGGATGACGCCACTTAAAGGTACCGTCATTTAGTAAAAAGACTAAGGATGAAGAGGATGCTCCGCGTCGGATGTCTTGAAGATGGACCTGCTCCGCGCCGGATGAATGAAGATAGAAGATGCCGTCTGGATGAAGACTTCTGCCCGTCTGGAGGACCACTTCTGGCCGGCTTGGATGAAGATTTCTGCCTGTCTGGAGGAACACTTCTGCCCGGTTGGATGAAGACGTCTCCCGGTAGGGTGATCTTCAGGGGGTTAGTATTAGGATTTTTTAAGGGGGGATTGGGTGGGTATTATAGTAGGGTTGGTTGTGTGGGTGGTGGGTTTTAATGTTGGGAGGGATCTGTAATTTTTTTACAGGTAAAAAAGCTGATTACTTTGGGGCAATGCCCCGCAAAAGGCCCTTTTAAGAGCTATTTATAATTTAGTGTAGGGTAGGGCTTTTTTATTTTGGGGGGATTTTTTATTTTGTTAGGGGGATTAGATTAAAAATCTTGTAATTTGTTTATGATTTTCTGTAATTTAGTGTTTGTTTTTTGTACTTTAGATAATTTAATTTAATTTATGGAATTAATTTAATTATAGTGATATTGTTAGGTGTAATTGTAACTTAGGTTAGGTTTTATTTTACAGGTAAATTTGTATTTATTTTAGCTAGGTAGTTATTAAATAGTTAATAACTATTTAATAACTATTCTACCTAGTTAAAATAAATGCAAACTTGCCTGTAAAATAAAAATAAACCCTAAGCTAGCTACAATGTAACTATTAGTTATATTGTAGCTAGCTTAGGGTTTATCTTATCGGTACGTATTTCATTTTAAATAGGAATAATTAAGTTAATGATAGTTATTTTAGTTAGATTTATTTAAATTATATTTAAGGTAGGGGGGCTAGGGTTAGACTTAGATTTAGGGGTTAATAACTTTAATATAGTGGTGGCGACGTTGGGGGTGGCAGATTAAGGGTTAATAAATGTAGGTAGGTGTCGGCGATGTTAGGGACGGCAGATTAGAGGTTAATAAAATGTATCTAGTGTTTGTGAGGCGGGAGTGCGGCGGTTTAGGTGTTTATATATTTATTATAGTGGCGGCGATGTCTGGTTCGGCAGATTAGGGGTTACATTTTTTGTTTACGTTTTTGCGATGTGGGGGTGCCTCAGTTTAGGGGTTAATAGGTAGTTTATGGGTGTAAGTGTACTTTTTAGCACTTTAGTTAAGAGTTTTATGCTACGACGTTGTAGTGTAAAACTCTTAACTACTGACTTTTAAATGTGGTACCAGTCTTGACAGGAGAGGGTGTACCACTCACTTTTTGTCAGACTCGTAATACCGGTGCTATGCAAGTCCCATTGAAAAAAGAGGATACGCAATTGACGTAAGTGGATTTGTGGTATTTCCAATTCTGGCCAAAAAGGTGAGCGGTACACCTGTACCTGCAAGACTCGTAATACCAGGGAGCGTTAGAAAGCAGCATTGGGACCGGCCAATGCTGCTTTTTAAGCCTAACGCAAAACTCGTAATCTATCTGACTGTGTTTAAAACGAAATGTTTCCATTAAAAAAATACACCTAGATTACGAGTTTTGCGTTTCGGTTTTAAAGCTGAAAAAATGGCAATTTCAGTGTAAAAACCAAAACGCAGCTATTTCGAGTCTTGTTGGTGTAGCTATACCGCAAGCATTTTAGCCTGTAACGCAACGTCAATCCCGCATTTTAAAAAAATAAGTTTTTGCGTTGGATTTCCATAGCTATGCTATTTCAAGTTGTGCAGTGAGGCTAAAATGCTCGACACGATCCGTTCCACAATCTGAGACCAGTAGTTATGAGTTTTGTGCCATAAAACTGTTACACAAAACTCATAACTAAAGTGTTACAAAGTACACTAACACTCCCCCCTGCATCATAAACACTATATTAAAGTTATCAACCCCTAATCTGCCGCTCCCGACATCGCCGTAGCTAATACAATTTATAAACCCCTATTCCGCCAGGGCAATGAAAAAGAGCTGAATGCCTTTTTAAGGGCAATGCCCATACAAATGCCATTTTCCGGGCAATGGATAGCTTAGGTTTTTGTTAGAGTTAGGATTTTTTATTTTGGGGGTTTGGTTGGGTGGTGGGTTTTACTGTTGGGGGAGTCTTTGCATTTTTTTAACAGGGAAAAGAGCTGATTTCTTTAGGGCAATGCCCAACAAAAGGCCATTTTAAGGGCTATTGGTAGTTTATTGTAGGCTAGGGTTTTTTTTATTTTAGGGGGGCTTTTTTATAGTGTTAGTGTTTGTTATTTTTTGTAATTTCGTGTTAGTTATTTTTGTAATCTATTATTTTTTATTTTTTGTAATTGTAGATTTAATTTTTTTTAGTAGTGTTAGTTTTTTTAATGTGTAATTTAGTTTATTTAATTTGTAGTTATTTTAATTTTAGTATAATAGTAATTTTAGTTTAATATATAGTTTAAACTTAGGTTTTTTTAATTTCACAGGTAAGTTTTTATTTATTTTAAGATAGGGATCTTGTAATATTAATATAAAGTTAGTGAGTTGTTAGGTTTAGGGGTTAATAGTTTAATTTAGTTTTTTGCGATGTGGGGGGCTGGCGATTTAGGGGTTAATAGGTTTATTTAGTGGCGGTGATGTGGGAGGCCAGAGGTTTATGGGTTAATAACTTGTGGTGTCGACAATGTTGGGGGAAGCAGATTAGGGGTTTTAAGACGTGGGTTTTATGTTAGGGTGTTAAGTTTAAACTGAACTTTTTTTTCCCCTATAGACATCAATGGGGTTGCATTACGGCGATCGCTATTCCGCACTTCAGGTGTTAGTTTTTTTCTATCACTCTCTCCCTATTGATGTCTATGGGGAAAGCGTGCACAAGCACGTATTCTCAGCCCTTGGATTTTGTACGGTATGGAGCTCATCGCAACCATATCGCCCGCACAAGGTGGCTTTTTAAAAACTTGAATTGGCAGCGCTATGGGGGGTGAAATAACGCAACTTTTGTTGCGTTTGTTTTGCACCCTGTATAGCGCAAATCTTGTAATCTAGGTGATAATTATTTAATGAAAATATAATACATGCTGAAGGCAAACAGCCCTTAATAACGTTTACTATAATGTTACTTAAATCATATTAATATGAATACTTGATTGATGAGCTAGCCAAAGAAATATTTTCTTTGCGCAAATATGTCATTCAAAACAAAATTTGAATAAACATGGTACCATTTTGAGTTTCCTTTATCTACTTCCTGTTACGCTGCGCCGCTCTACCCGTTGCTAGGGGCGCAGCGTCTCATTCCCTGCTCATTGCCAGGGGTTGTGTCAGGTCCGGAGGCGTGTAGCGCTGATGTCATCGCCACACACTCCTCTCCGGTCCTGACGCCTGAGCGTGAATCCTGCACCTATTTGAATCACTTCTCGATCTATCACTGCCTAAATATAGGTGTTACTTTGTGTACTCCAGGGAGTGATAGATCGTTTTAGTCTTTTCCTTGCTGTGTTTGAACCCTGCTTTTCTGACTACTCTGCCTGCCATACCCCTGAATTGCTGGACTGATATATATTGCTGGTGAACCTGCTTGTCTGACTACTCTACCTGTTCTACCCCTGAATTGCTGGATTGATATATTTCTGCTGAGCCTGCCTGTCTTACTACTCTACCTGTTTAACCCCTGAATTAGTGGACTGATATTTGCTACTGAACCCTCCCTGTCTGACTACTCTGCTTATTATCCCCTGTTATTCTGGATTGCCTCTTTGTTGTTGAACCCTGCCTGCCTGACCATTCTAGTGGTGTGCCCTTGGACTGCTTTTCCATTGCCAAACCCTGCCTGCCTGACCATTCTAGTGGTTTGTCCTTGGACTGCTTTACTGTTGCTGAATCCTGCCTGTCTGACCATTCCAGTGATTTGCCTTGCCCTATTCCGCCGTTGCCACTGGGGACTGTCCTGCCTTTGGTGAGTGCCGCTCTCCTCATCTCACTAACTTTCTGTGCTCTGGGATATTCCCTATAATTCCGGTTCGACACTGGGATAACAAGACTACTGGCCGAGTTCGGTCTGATAGAGGGACATCCCACGAGCATTACATTATACTTGGGCCATGGAGCCAGATAAGGTGGCACAAGCTGTTTATCTTCAGGGACAGATGTTGGGAACCCATACCACACAGTTACAGAATATGGATTCCAAACTGGAGGCTATTACCGATCAACTTTCCTTACTGGTTACATCGAGGAATACCACTCCTGTTGTTTCACCGCTAGTCCCTACTCCTAGTACTGTGATGCTTCTTCCTCTGCTTCTGGAAGTATACACCGGATACCTTTGCCTGACAAGTATGAAGATACTATAGATTGCAAGGGTTTTCTTAACCAATGCAGGCTGCACTTCCGCAATGATCCTCACACCTTTCAGTCTCACCAGTCAAGGGTCACCTTTATCATTTCCTTGCTGAAAGACAAGGCCCTAGCCTGGGTCTCTCCTCTTTTGGAGAGATAAAAGAAGGTTATTTAATGAACCATGTTAAAAAGCATCAGTGATAAAAGACTATATATAAAAAATGTAAAAAGCACATATAAATAAAATTACAAATACAGGAATATCTTACAGAAGCGGCTCAAAGGGCCAAAGCTGATAATTACAATAAAAACAGAGGTAATAACAGGTGATCAGTGTGAGTGGTACACCAGAATAAGAGTGTATACTAATAAAACAGAATTAGCCTAAGTACAACTGTAGCAAGTGCATCAAGCAAAAAACTAATAAACAATAATACAAACAATAGTGTTCAAAATTAGTGTTACAAAAATAGTGTTCCAAAAAAATAGAAAAATGCACTGCAGTGCAAAAAAAGGGGGGTAGCAAAATAATTGTATAGATACAATCAAATAGTGAGTGAGTGCAAATGGATATAAAAATGCTAGCTACTTAATCCAGTGAGGTTAAGATATAATTAAATAAAATACACAATATGCAATAACATAAAAAATAAAATACACAATATGCAATAACATAAAAAATAAAATATAAAATATAATCCAAAAAAGTGTTCAAAAAGTTGATCAACAAATGTTAGTGAAGAACAAAAATAAGTCAATAAAAACAAAAAAATGGAAAAAATGGGTGATGAAAAGCAAGGTGAAAGTGAGGAAATTGATTCCTTCCAATGTTAGTTACTTTAACAGATCCAAATTCCTGAGTGTGGTTGCTGAAGTAGCTGATTGGATCCTAGCACCTGTCAGCTGCTCCTATGGTATCCTAAAAAGTGTCCCTGTTTACTGCTCCTATGGTATCCTAAAAAGTGTCCCTGTTTACAGGGACACTTTTTAGGATACCATAGGAGCAGCTGACAGGTGCTAGGATCCAATCAGCTACTTCAGCAACCACACTCAGGAATTTGGATCTGTTAAAGTAACTAACATTGGAAGGAATCAATTTCCTCACTTTCACCTTGCTTTTCATCACCCATTTTTTCCCTTTTTTTGTTTTTATTGACTTATTTTTGTTCTTCACTAACATTTGTTGATCAACTTTTTGAACACTTTTTTGGATTATATTTTATATTTTATTTTTTATGTTATTGCATATTGTGTATTTTATTTTTTATGTTATTGCATATTGTGTATTTTATTTAATTATATCTTAACCTCACTGGATTAAGTAGCTAGCATTTTTATATCCATTTGCACTCACTTACTATTTGATTGTATCTATACAATTATTTTGCTACCCCCCTTTTTTTGCACTGCAGTGCATTTTTCTATTTTTTTGGAACACTATTTTTGTAACACTAATTTTGAACACTATTGTTTGTATTATTGTTTATTAGTTTTTTGCTTGATGCACTTGCTACAGTTGTACTTAGGCTAATTCTGTTTTATTAGTATACACTCTTATTCTGGTGTACCACTCACACTGATCACCTGTTATTACCTCTGTTTTTATTGTAATTATCAGCTTTGGCCCTTTGAGCCGCTTCTGTAAGATATTCCTGTATTTGTAATTTTATTTATATGTGCTTTTTACATTTTTTATATATAGTCTTTTATCACTGATGCTTTTTAACATGGTTCATTAAATAACCTTCTTTTATCTCTCTGTGAGTATATTTATCCCTTGGCCTCTTGTTGGCGCTGTATTCACTTCTTACTACTTGTGCATATTTTTTGGAGGTTGGTTAGGATCTCTGTTTGGATACAGCTTGGGGATTACCTTAGCGCTTGTACACACACCCTTTTTCACTCTCTCCTCTTTTGGAACAGAATGCTCCACTACTGCATGATGCTGATGATTTAATTTCTGCTTTATCTTCTGTGTTTGAGACTTCTGGCCATACCTCTGCTGCAGAGTATTCTCTCCTGGATCTTCACCAGGGCAATAGAACTGTGGCACAGTTTGCCATCGAGTTTTGCACCTTGGCACTTGAAACCACTTGGGATGGCAGTGCTCTCAAGGCAGCCTTTAGGAGGGGGCTGCATGAGCGCATCAAATATGAACTCACCTATCATGATATTCCTTCTTCTTTGGATGGCTTTGTAGCACTTTGTATCAGTCTGGACTCCTGCTTTCAGGAGAGACAAGCCGAGAGAGACAGAACAAGGATGGTCCTTCCCATCCCCCTGTTCGTCTGGTTCCGGCAGCATCCTCTACCCCCTCAGCAGCTCCAGTTACTTCAGTGGAGGAACCCATGGATCTCTCCTCCTTCAAACTTTCAGAGTCTGAAAGACAGAGAAGAAGGAGATTGAGGCTATGCTTTTATTGTGGATCTAACACCCACCATCTAAAGGACTGTGACATTCGGCCTGGAAAATCCAATGCTTAGGGGATAACACAGGGGTACCTCTTAGCAGGATCTCTACTAAATCTTCTCACTCCTCTCGGATCCTGGTACCTGTTACCCTTACCTTCCTTCAGAATACTGTCCACACTCAAGCCTTCATTGATTCAGGGGCAGCTGGAAACTTCCTGGATCACTGTTTCATGATTAAGGCTGGCTTGCTTGCCTCTTCTGCAGAAAATACATTTTCTCAAAATAACTATTTTGGATGGCACCCCCCCCCTTGGTTCAGGCTTGATCCATTTTGAGTCAGCACCCCTGACCCTGACCGTGGGGGTCCTTCATACTGAACAGCTTCAGTTCGAGGTCATTCATTCCCCAGAACAGCCTGTCATCCTTGGTCTTCCTTGACTTCAGTTACACCAAGGTTCTTCAAACTTTTTTTTCCCAAGACCCAGTGCCATGATACAGATACCTTTGTGGCCCTATTTTTATACTTGGTCTGAACATCTCTGAATTAATATACAAAATAGTAACTAAAATGTGAGCATACTTTATTCCTGATTATTGTCAAACTTGAAAGTGTTGTAATAGGATATCACACACACACAAACTCTCATATACAACACACACACCAAACACACACAGTCATATAACACACACACACACATCACACACACTCTCATTTAACACACACACACCACACACACTCCTCCAACACACACACTCTCATACAACACACACAGACACTCACATAACACACACATCACACAAACTCTCATATAACACACACACCACATACACTCTCATACAACACACACAGACACTTTCTTACATAACACACACTCATACAACCCACACACAAGTCAAGATCCAGTAAACATGGTGTTGCGACCCAGTAATGGGTCCAGACCCGTGTTTTGAAGAACCCTGGGTTACACAATCCACAGTTCGACTGGGCTGAAGGACAACTGGCCTCCTGGGGTACCTCCTGTTTCCACTCCTGCCTTGCTAAAGTTACTCCTCTACTCCGCATTCCCATAGCCAGCATCCAGACTCCCTCAAATCTTCCTTTGGTTTATGCAGCCTTTGCAGATGTGTTTGAGAAAAAAGCAGCTGACAGGCTACCACCCCATCGTCCTTATGACTGCAAGATCAACCTCTTTCCCGGAGCCCCACTTCCTAAAGGGAGAACGTATCCACTTTCCAAGGGTGAAACCAAATCCATGGAGGAGTACATCCAAAAGAACCTAGCTAAAGGTTTTATTCACCCTTCCTCCTCTCCTGCTGGGGCAGGCTTCTTTATCATCAGTAAGAAGGATGGTGGGCTCAGACCCTGCATCGACTACAGGGCCTTGAACAACATAACCATCAGAATTGCTATCCCATTCCATTGATCACTAAACTGTATGACTCACTCTAGGGTGCTCCTTTTTTCACCAAGTTGGACTTACGTGGGGCATACATACTGATACGTATCTTTCCAGGCCACGAATGGAAGACCACCTTCAACACAAGATCTGGGCATTACGAATACCTTGTAATACCCTTTGGGCTGTGTAACGCCCCTGCAGTCTTCCAGGCATTTGTCAGCGATGTCTTCCGAGACCTCCTCAACGGCACTGTCATCGTCTATCTGGATGACATCCTTGTTTTCTCTTCCACTTTAGAGGAGCATCATAGACATGTGAGACAGGTGCTTCTACACCTAAGAGACAATTCTTTGGTAGCCAACCTAGAAAAATGTGAGTTTGATCAAGTTCAGATCCAATTCCTTGGTTATGTCATCTCGATGGAAGGTTTTGCCATGGATCCTGCTAAACTCACCGCAGTTTTAGAATGGCCCCAACCCACATCTTTAAAGGCATTACAGAGGTTCTTGGAATTCTCCAATTATTACAGAAAGTTTATAAAGAACTTTTCTCAAACTGTAGCTCCTCTCACTGAATTGACAAAACGGAACAAAGACTGTAAACATTGGCCTCCCGAAGCTGTAAATTCCTTCTCTTGTCTGAAAAAGACCTTCTGTTCAGCTCCTGTACTCTGTCATCCTGATCCTGACCTACAGTTCACTTTAGTGGTTGATGCCTCCGAGATAGGGGCTGGAGCAGTTTTAACCCAAAGGGATTCTTTAACTTCCAAGTCACACCCTGCAGCCTTTTTCTCTAAACGCTTTACTCCTTCTGAGAGGAATTACAATGTGGGTAATCGTGAACTCCTAGCCATTAAGATGGCTTTGACTGAATGGCATCATTGGTTAGAGGGCACCACCAATCCCATTCAGATACTTACCGACCACAAGAATCTGACTTACCTAGAGAGTGCTCATTGACTCAACCCTCGACAGGCCAGGTGGGCCTTGTTGTTTTCTCGTTTTAACTTTGTGGTCTCTTATCTTCCTGGGACCAAGAATAAGAAGGTGGACATCCTTTCCTGTCAGTTCCCTTACTCAAATGATTCATCTGAAGCTTCTATTGAACACATCATACCCCCCTTCTGTGTGGTTGCTCAACTAAATACCACCCTTCTGCAAAGATTGCAATGTGCCTAGTCTAGTAAACCTCCTGGAGCCCCTGTGGCCTCCGATATGCTCTTTGTACCTCTGAACTTACGTACCCCTGTGCTAGCCTGGGCTCATGATAGCAAATTCTCAGGACATCCTGGTTCGACTAGGACTTTCAAACGTCTTTCCCAACATGTATGGTGGACTACTATGAAATCTGATGCTCAGGATTATGTGAAAGCCTGCACACAAAAACCCCCCAATCCTTGCCTCCTGGCTTGCTCCAACCATTGTCCATTCCCAAACAACCCTGGACACACATAGCAATGGACTTCATTGTGGACCTTCCTCCTAACCAAACTGTCTTCTGCTCAAGAACTATAGTATCTTTTTCTCTTGCATATAATATGACTTCATGGCATTCCTGTGAATATCGTTTCTGACAGAGGTCCACAATTCATCTCTACCTTTTGAAAAGTCTTCTGCAAGTTGATTGGAACCACTGTTTCTTTGTCTTCTAGCTAACATCCTCAGACCAATGGACTAACTGAGAGGGTAAACCAGGATCTTGAAGCCTACCTTAGAGCCTTTGTCAACGCTTGCCATACCAACTGGTCTGAGTTGTTACCCCTAGCGGAGCTGGCAAGAAACACTCATTGGCACTCTTCTCTTTGATGTTCTCCATTTCAAGCTGCAGCAGGGTATCAACCTTGTGTCTTCCCTCTTTCTGCTCAGTCTACTGGGGTTCCTGCTGCAGACCGACACTTCACTAGACTCACCAATCATTGGCAACGTATTCGCTCTCAGCTACTTTTAGCTGTCTCTAGATATAAGAAGTTTGCTGATCATCATAGAGCTTCTGAATGTGCCATCCCAGTGGGTGAACATGTTTGGATCTCTACTCAACTTATACGTTTACGTCAACCCTGTCACAAATTGGGGCCTAAGTTTATCGGCCCTTACAAGGTACTGAAAAGACCTTTCCTACAAAGTGGCATTGCCCAAAACTCTGCGCATACACCCAGTCTTCCACATTTCGCTACTCAAGCCTTACATTAAATATAGATATACCCGGCTCCAAGCTCCTCCTCCTCCGCTCCTGGTCCGTGGTGATCCAGAATATGAGGTGGCTAAGATCCTGGACTCCAGATACAGGCACAGACAACTGCAGTATCTGATACACTGGAAGGGTTTCTCTGTGGCAGATCGTTCCTGGGTTCCTGCCTGTGATGTGCATGCTCCATCTTTGGTCTCCAGATTCCATGCTGCTCATCCTTTGAGGCCAACTTTGGTTCCCGGAGGGAACCCTTGAGAAGGGGGCTATGTCACGCTGTGCCACTCTAGCTGTTGCTAGGGACGCGGCGTCTCCTTCCCTGCTCATTGCCAGGGGCTGTGTCGGGTCCAGAGGCATGCGGTGCTGACATCATTGCCACATGCTCCTCTCCAGTCCTGATGCCTGGGCGCGAATCCTGCGCCTATTTGAATCACTTCTTCTCGTTCTATCACTGCTACTTTGTGTACTCCTGGGAGTGATAGATCGTTTTAGTCTTTGCCTTGCTGTGTTTGAACCCTGCCTGTCTGACTACTCTGCCTGGCATACCCTTGAATTGCTGGACTGATATATATTGCTGCTGAACCTGCCTGTCTGACTACTCTACCTGTTTAACAAAAGCAAAAATAGGCAGGCACTCTCCAAACCGCAAAGTGTTTAAAAGCAATAACACTTTATTAGAACATTTAAAAGAATGTATGCAGACAAGGCAGTGAAGGTAACAGACAGCCTAACATGTTTCACGCCACAACAGGCGCTTACTCATAGACTAAAGTCTGTGTCTAAACTCAACACCTTTATTTGAAAGCGAGGCGGCAAAATTAACCCCCTCACATCCAAACAAAAGTGAAAACAGATAGAGTAAAAACATTACCTATATGTAAGACACTGTGTATTATATGGCTCAGATTTATAATATTAAAGTTATAAATACCAACTAAGGCTTTGTTTACCTAGTTTCTAATTGTTCTCAATGCTTGTCACATCTTAAAAAAAGATAGATGTTTGTTTAGTATGCATTTTGAGAATAATAAGAAAGTGAAAAACATAGTTTATAAGCGATTGTGACATAATAGTATTGCAACTAACTGCAACAATAAATGTTATTTAAACAATGCAGTCTAAGTATACAATTCAATAATATGTAAACATTGTAAGTGATTTTTTACAGAGCATGCAAAAAATGCAAAAAAATATTTAAGAAATTACAATAAATTTGAACATATATTAGGAATCGATAATGTTGGAATATTGTCTCAAATCAAATAATATTAGATGGATTAATAGGAACCATCTTACTTGATTTAAAAAAACAAAAATTATGTATAGTACAATTCCATTTTTGTGAAGGGCAAAAACAAGTAAGTAAGGAAGAGTATGTTCACTTTAGGGATAAGTACTGAAATTAATTATCTATAAAGTAGTTGATGTCACATTCCCTATTCATACCTGTTGGTGAACGTGTACATAGTTTTAAAATCCAGTAGAGTTCCCTCTTTTCTATTATCTTATCCCTATTGCCACCCCTTACTGGTATTGTGGCTAGATCTATAATTTGCAATGATAAACATGCTTTATTCGTAAGATGTACGTTATTAAAGTGGTCCGCCACCGCAGAATCTTTACAATAATTTTTAACATCTCTTATGTGTTCGTTAAAACGTGTTCTTACTGTACGAGTAGTTTTCCCTATATATTGAAAAAAGCAAATATTGCATGTAAGTAAATAAATGGCATGTTTAGAACTACAATTAGCATAAAAATTTATCTGATAGACTTTCTTGTTAGCCGAACAGGTAAAATTGTCCCTCTGCAAAATGTTAGGACAAGCTAAACATGATCTGGTGCCACATTTAAAGGTACCTTTCCTATTGAGCCACCTATTAGCTTGTTGATTTTTATCTGGGGTGTATTTTACCAAACTTGGAGACAATGTCTGTGCTAAAGTTTTTGATTTCTTGGATACAAATTTACATTTATGTATAAAAGGTTTTAAAACTTCATCAGCTTTTAACAAGTAAAGGTGTTTTTTAATTATCTTCACTACTTGATTGTACTGGGGACTAAATGGGGTTGAAAAAAACAATTGCATCATCAAATGCTAGATTTTTTTCATTCTCACTGTTTTTTTGCTTGCCATCATAGTTTTTTATTGTTGTTCTTGTATCTTCTAATTTTTTGGATTTATATCCCCTCTTAATTAGTCTACTTTTTAGGTCTAAGGATTGTTTTTCATATACCTCATCCACTTTTGTGTTTCTTCTAATTCTTATAAACTGTGATTTGGGAATAGATTGTACTAAATGTTGTGGATGTTGAGATTTAGCATGCAAAATTGTATTGCCTGCTGTCGGCTTTCTATAAGTACTAGTGGTAATACAATTGTTTTCAATTTTTAATGTTAAATCTAAGCAATTGACTTGTGTTTTACTATATTCACCTGTGAATCTTAGGTTCATCTCATTGTTATCACAATATGAGATGAAATTTTGAAATAAGCCATCATCCATAGGCGTTTTAAATATTAGCAACAAGTCATCGATATAGCGCACATAAAATGCTATTTTGTCACACCAAGGATTGTTGAGCGAATAAAGATGTGTTTGCTCCCACCATGCTACATAAATATTGGCAAACGAGGGGGCAAATTTTGCCCCCATCGCCGTGCCACATATCTGTAAAAAATATTCATTCTTAAAAAGAAAATAGTTATGTGAAAGCAAAAATTGTAAGGCCTCACAAATGAAATTTATCTCTACTGAAGTGTATGTACAATCTCTTTCCAAGAAATATCTAACAGCCAAAATACCCTGCATTTGAGGAATGGAAGTGTACAAAGAAGTGATGTCAATGACTCCCCAAGAGTACTCAGACTGCCATTTGGTATGTTCCAAAGTAGACAAGAGATGCGTGGTGTCCTGCAGGTAGCTCAGCTGTGACATGGCAATAGGTTGTAAAATAGTATCTAGCCATTCGGCTAGTGGCTCAAACAATGAGCCAGTGCCTGCCACAATTGGTCTACCCGGAGGACACCGCGCATCCTTGTGTATATTCGGTACGTGATGAAAGATAGGACAGATAGGATTAGCAGGAATTAATGCATTAATATCATTTTCATCAAAAATACCCTGCAATATTCCATCTTTAATCAGTTTTTCCAATTCTCTCTTAAAAACAAAAGTAGGATTGTTTGGCAGTTTACGGTATGTACTATTATTCAAAAGTTGTTTATATGCCTCATCAAAATATGAGCTTTTAATATGATGCAGAGCAAGCTGCCAGAAAAGGGAAGACATTTATACGGGATAAGGAAGATTATGAACAGGATCAAGTTTACAATTGGGCAGCTGTAAGAAAACAAAACCAGCAGAGAAGAAGTGCCAATTATAAACAGAACTTTGGCAATAAGAAACAAACCGATGCACAACAGAATATGGGTCAACCCAAATCTATATTAAAAAACAGAAGCCAAAGAAAAGTGGTCTTCAGCACTGATGAGGGAGAATCCACAGACTCAGATTCTAGTGCAAAAAGTACATGCACTTCAGCTAGCTCTTCTCCTCAGTCTTCCCCTCCTTCTACCTCTTCTCTCTCTCTCTCTCTCTTCCTCTTCCTCTGCTTCTTCTTTTTTACAGGTACCTACCGTGGAGGAAGCAGACGAGATGGCCAAACCGAAAACCAGAAGAAACTTTCAACATCAAAAGAATCAAAAAAACAAAGAAAACGGAGAAGATGGAAGAATAAAAGGAGAAGAAAAGAACAGGAAAAAGAAGGGACATTAACATCTGATCCTCTATTGTTGGAGAAATGCTGTCCCAAAGTTCTTGATACTCCAGGACTTGATATTGTAAATATATCTGATCATGTTCTCACTGAAGGTGAAAGAAATGTGCTTTCTAAAGGTTTGGGCTTTGCACCAAGCAATAATTTCTCAGGATTTTCCACACTTCTGGACATAAACAAATTTGTGCGGAAGCTAACTTTAAAGAGGTATTTTGCCTTAAATGATAAAAACAATGACAGTTTTGTTTCCAGTAGTGTGGTTGATCATAAGAAATATGAAAAAAGAAAACATGTGGAATTTGAAGAGGCATGCACGTTGACCACTTTAGTGAACATGTATAATGATGATAATTCACAGTTCCCCACAACAGCTCTACCAAAGCCCAAAAAACAGCACTCTAGCTTTTATCCTACTAACTTCAGAGGGCCGCTAATAAATGCATTTCAAAAAGCAGTACAAAATGATATCTTACAACTTGAAGAACTTACAGCTGGCAATGCTCCCTCCCCTAATCTGACAGCTGTTGAACGTAAGGCCATCAAAAGCCTACAGAAGAATAATACCATTGTAATACGTAATTCGGATAAGGGAGGGAGCATTGTTGTCATGAATAAAAGCTCATATTTTGATGAGGCATATAAACAACTTTTGAATAATAGTACATACCGTAAACTGCCAAACAATCCTACTTTTGTTTTTAAGAGAGAATTGGAAAAACTGATTAAAGATGGAATATTGCAGGGTATTTTTGATGAAAATGATATTAATGCATTAATTCCTGCTAATCCTATCTGTCCTATCTTTCATCACGTACCGAAGATACACAAGGATGCGCGGTGTCCTCCGGGTAGACCAATTGTGGCAGGCATTGGCTCATTGTTTGAGCCACTAGCCGAATGGCTAGATACTATTTTACAACCTATTGCCATGTCACAGCTGAGCTACCTGCAGGACACCACGCATCTCTTGTCTACTTTGGAACATACCAAATGGCAGTCTGAGTACTCTTGGGGAGTCATTGACATCACTTCTTTGTACACTTCCATTCCTCAAATACAGGGTATTTTGGCTGTTAGATATTTCTTGGAAAGAGATTGTACATACACTTCAGTAGAGATAAATTTCATTTGTGAGGCCTTACAATTTTTGCTTTCACATAACTATTTTCTTTTTAACAATGAATATTTTTTACAGATATGTGGCACGGCGATGGGGGCAAAATTTGCCCCCTCGTTTGCCAATATTTATGTAGCATGGTGGGAGCAAACACATCTTTATTCGCTCAACAATCCTTGGTGTGATAAAATAGCATTTTATGTGCGCTATATCGATGACTTGTTGCTAATATTTAAAACGCCTATGGATGATGGCTTATTTCAAAATTTCATCTCATATTGTGATAACAATGAGATGAACCTAAGATTCACAGGTGAATATAGTAAAACACAAGTCAATTACTTAGATTTAACATTAAAAATTGAAAACAATTGTATTACCACTAGTACTTATAGAAAGCCGACAGCAGGCAATACAATTTTGCATGCTAAATCTCAACATCCACAACATTTAGTACAATCTATTCCCAAATCACAGTTTATAAGAATTAGAAGAAACACAAAAGTGGATGAGGTATATGAAAAACAATCCTTAGACCTAAAAAGTAGACTAATTAAGAGGGGATATAAATCCAAAAAATTAGAAGATACAAGAACAACAATAAAAAACTATGATGGCAAGCAAAAAAACAGTGAGAATGAAAAAAATCTAGCATTTGATGATGCAATTGTTTTTTCAACCCCATTTAGTCCCCAGTACAATCAAGTAGTGAAGATAATTAAAAAACACCTTCACTTGTTAAAAGCTGATGAAGTTTTAAAACCTTTTATACATAAATGTAAATTTGTATCCAAGAAATCAAAAACTTTAGCACAGACATTGTCTCCAAGTTTGGTAAAATACACCCCAGATAAAAATCAACAAGCTAATAGGTGGCTCAATAGGAAAGGTACCTTTAAATGTGGCACCAGATCATGTTTAGCTTGTCCTAACATTTTGCAGAGGGACAATTTTACCTGTTCGGCTAACAAGAAAGTCTATCAGATAAATTTTTATGCTAATTGTAGTTCTAAACATGCCATTTATTTACTTACATGCAATATTTGCTTTTTTCAATATATAGGGAAAACTACTCGTACAGTAAGAACACGTTTTAACGAACACATAAGAGATGTTAAAAATTATTGTAAAGATTCTGCGGTGGCGGACCACTTTAATAACGTACATCTTACGAATAAAGCATGTTTATCATTGCAAATTATAGATCTAGCCACAATACCAGTAAGGGGTGGCAATAGGGATAAGATAATAGAAAAGAGGGAACTCTACTGGATTTTAAAACTATGTACACGTTCACCAACAGGTATGAATAGGGAATGTGACATCAACTACTTTATAGATAATTAATTTCAGTACTTATCCCTAAAGTGAACATACTCTTCCTTACTTACTTGTTTTTGCCCTTCACAAAAATGGAATTATACTATACATAATTTTAGTTTTTTTAAATCAAGTAAGATGGTTCCTATTAATCCATCTAATATTATTTGATTTGAGACAATATTCCAACATTATCGATTCCTAATATATGTTCAAATTTATTGTAATTTCTTAAATGTTTTTTTGCATGCTCTGTAAAAAATCACTTACAATGTTTACATATTATTGAATTGTATACTTAGACTGCATTGTTTAAATAACATTTATTGTTGCAGTTAGTTGCAATACTATTATGTCACAATCGCTTATAAACTATGTTTTTCACTTTCTTATTATTCTCAAAATGCATACTAAACAAACATCTATCTTTTTTTAAGATGTGACAAGCATTGAGAACAATTAGAAACTAGGTAAACAGAGCCTTAGTTGGTATTTATAACTTTAATATTATAAATCTGAGCCATATAATACACAGTGTCTTACATATAGGTAATGTTTTTACTCTATCTGTTTTCACTTTTGTTTGGATGTGAGGGGGTTAATTTTGCCGCCTCGCTTTCAAATAAAGGTGTTGAGTTTAGACACAGACTTTAGTCTATGAGTAAGCGCCTGTTGTGGCGTGAAACATGTTAGGCTGTCTGTTACCTTCACTGCCTTGTCTGCATACATCCTTTTAAATGTTCTAATAAAGTGTTATTGCTTTTAAACATTTTGCGGTTTGGAGAGTGCCTGCCTATTTTTGCTTTTGCTATTATCTACGGTTTGATCCTCCGCTACAGGCTACGGCACTCCAGGAGGTCAGGAGTCCAACGCCCCATATAGATTCAGGGGTTTCCAGGTCAGGAGCCGCTTGCCAAGGTTGCGGTAATCTCTACTCTACCTGTTTAACCTCTGAATTGCTGGACTGATATTTGCTACTGAACCCTACCTGTCTGACTACTCTGCTTATTAACCCCTGTTATTCTGGATTGCCTCTTTGCTGCTGAATCCTGTCTGCCTCACCATTCTAGTGGTGTGCCCTTGGACTACTTTACCATTGCCAAACCCTGCCTGCCTGACCATTCTAGTGGTGTGCATTATAGAAAAGTAACCAGCGCCTAGGACTGATATCTGCTCACTATAATGAAGACCCCCTAATAGGTCTAAAGAACAGAACACAGGAATCCCAGAACAGAGAAAGTTAGTAAGATGAGGAGAGCGGCACTCACCACAGGCAGGACAGTCCCCAGTGGCAAGGGCGGAATAGGGCAAGGCAAATCATTGCAATGGTCAGACAGGCAGGATTTGTCAACAGTAAAGCAGTACAAGGACAAACCACTATAATGGTCAGGCAGGGTTTGGCAATGGTAAAGCAGTCCAAGGGCACCGGCTAGAATGCAGGTAATGGGATATATAGGAGCGCCACTGGCTGAGATATACCACAGGAGTCAAAATTTAAAAATTCAAATTGTTATACAAATGTATTTAATAGAATCAACAAACACAGAAAATAAAATTACAAAAATTGGTAAAAACCAAAATAATAATTAAAATCAATAAGGTCAGGTTATTTCAACCGAAATGGTGAACTCACTGAAATAAAATTTCTAGTGGTATCCACCCTTTTGAGTACTAATATATGAATACAATCTAATATTTATTAATTAAGCCTATCTTAAATTGGTACAGCTCTTGATGTTATCTAATTGACTTTAGTTTGAGATACGATCGTGAACAATGTGTAACAAACCAAAATCTCACAGAAATCCAATAAAGGATTTGCTTCTTAGTGCAAGACCCCTGGTTATGAGTCTAAAGTGTTAATTTTCTATCAAATGCAGAAAAAAATAATAAAATATAATAATAAAGATAGAAATCCAATAAAGGATTTGCTTTTTAGTGCAAGACCCGTGTTATGAGTCTAAAGTGTTCATTTTCTATCAAATGTAGATAAAAATAATAAAATATAATTATAAAGATATAAATCAGAATTCCTTACAAGATATAGTGGTAATTCTGTGCACAAAGTGCAATAATACAATACAGTGAAAAATAGGTGGGTTTACCACTTACAAACCTAAAACTAGACTAAACTGGTACCAGCTATAATTAATAAACTAATAAAAAAAAAAAAAGATTTGAGATGAAATTGTATTTCAATCAACTTGTGGACACAGCGGTCCATTAAAATAATTAGACTTCCCAATGTATTAACTTCATATAGGATATAAACCAAGTAATAAAATCATGTGATATAACAATTGGTAAAACACTGATATAACCAATGTAGACAAATGATTAATAAAAAGTCCGATAAGAATCGAGTCCTAATGAAATGCAAAAAATTGGCATAAGAAAGTCACTTCCTTGAAATGTCTATTAGAGATTAGAATCCTTGAGTGCGATGAGATCCAATGTCCTACTCCTTAGAAAAAGAATACAGACACCTAAAAAAGAAAAAAGTAAAAAGTGCACTAAACAAAAGCGCTTCAGGGGTATGGACTATTGAAAATAGTCTTACCATTCAAAGCCCGGTCCTGGATATAATTAGCCTCTCAATCTTTGTTACTAAGTCGTCTACGCATTTCGGCCCTCTAGATGGGGCCTTTTTCAACATCTGATGTCTTGAAAAAGGCCCCATCTAGAGGGCTGAAACGCGTAGACGATGACTTAGTAACAAAGATTGAGAGGCTAATTATATCCAGGACCGGGCTTTGAATGGTAAGACTATTTTCAATAGTCCATACCCCTGAAGCGCTTTTGTTTAGTGCACTTTTTACTTTTTTTTACTTTTTTCTTTTTTAGTTGTCTATACTCTTTTTCTAAGGAGTAGGACATTGGATCTCATCAGTGAGTTCACCATTTCAGTTGAAATAACCTGATCTTATTGATTTTAATTATTATTTTGGTTTTTACCAATTTTTGTAATTTTATTTTCTGTGTTTGTTGATTCTATTAAATACATTTGTATAACAATTTGAATTTTTAAATTTTGACTCCTGTGGTATATCTCAGCCAGTGGCGCTTCTATATATCCCATTACCTGCATTCTAGCCGGTGCCCTTGGACTGCTTTACCATTGCCAAACCCTGCCTGACCATTCTAGTGGTTTGTCCTTGTACTGCTTTACTGTTGACAAATCCTGCCTGTCTGACCATTGCAATGATTTGCCTTGCCCTATTCCGCCCTTGCCACTGGGGACTGTCCTGCCTGTGGTGAGTGCCGCTCTCCTCATCTTACTAACTTTCTCTGTTCTGGGATATACCCTATCATTCCAACGCCAGGATAACACGACTACTGGCCGAGTTTGATCTGATAGAGGGGTATCCCACGAGCAATACACTTCCATCATCATATGGTAATTTGAAAAGAAAAGGAAGCACTTAAATGGATATAAAACTCTAAGGGCTGCTATGAAAAAATATAATTTAATGGTACTGACTATTATAACTTTAATATATATTAACATATTATATCTATGTTATCAGTAATAAACACAAGCTAAGATAAATACATTTTAATTCATATGCAAATATGCATGACAATGCATATAATTTTAAATATTGAATATCAATGCAAGGCCAGACTACATTATATCTACAATGATTAAAATAAAATGCATGGTCATGTATAATGCATAATATTTTAAGTATTGGATATAAATTAAAATGTAGATATTCTTGCATGTTGTGTTTATTATTTTAAATACAAATAAAGATTTTAAAATATATATATTTATGTTATAAAAGAAAGTTGCATTATAATTATAGTATTACATAACTGCATGCCTGTTATGTAATAATACAATTGTAATACTAATGAATTTTTTAACATAAATATACATTTAAAAAAATATATTTATGTTTATAATAATAACCACAACAAGAAATAATAAATACATATACAATGAGAATGCATACTATCCTAAACATTTTAGATAAATGCTAAAATACACTTTTAACCTCTAAGCTGCCCTAACCTAATCACCTAATCAACCCCAATGCAGGTATAGGTGTGGTTAGGTAATTAAGTCCTACTACATGATAAACAACAATAATCACCTAATCAACCCCCATACAGGTATAGGCATGGTTAGGTGATTAAGTCCTACTACATACTAAACAACAATTATTACCTAATCATCCACCATACAGGTATGGGGTGTTTGGGTGATTAAGGCATAAACTGCCACCTTCCAAAGCAAACTAGAACTACACTACCTACCTAACCTCCCTCTAAACTAAACCCCCTAAATTACATAAAAATAAAAACTGTTACAATAAAATAAAAAAATCTAAGTTACATAAAAAAATAAAGGACAGTATCCAAAACAAAACAAAGCACCATTATACCTAAGACTAATCTTCATGCCCCTAACACTAAAAATAAATGGCCTTTTGTAGGGCATTGCACTAAAGTCAATACAGTTCTTTTACAAATAAATAAATTACAACACCCCCTCTACAATACAAATAACCCCCAACCCCTCAAAATAATGAAGTCTAACTAAAAAAACAATCCTTAAAATTAAAATAAAATATAAAAAAGCCTATTCTTTAAAATGAAAAACTCACCGTAAATAATCCCTAACTAAACCCAAGGTTTTAACTGACAATGCGAAAATCCAGCTCATCCCTGGTCCAGGCTCCTGGGGCAATCATTATGGCAACAGAGGTGGACTTTGGCTGCCTCTTCCACTCTGCAATCTTCAGGATAGGTACTTGTGGTGGGTATGTGGCGGTATAGGGGTTAACAGGACAGGTACTTGCGTTGGGTATGTGGTGGTATAGGATTTAACAGAATAGATACTTGTGGTGGGCATGTGGTGGTATAGGGGTTAATGGTTTAGATGGGTACTTGCGGTGGGCTAGTGGTAGTATAGGGGTTAACAGGATAGGTAGTTGCAGTGGGTATGTGGCGGTATAGGGATTCACAGAATAGATACTTGCAGTGGGTATGTGGTGGTATAGGGGTTAATGGTTTAGATAGGCACTTGTGGTGGGCTAGTGGTGGTATAGGGGTTAACAGGGTAGGTGGTTGCAGTGGGTATGTGGTGGTATAGGGATTCATAGAATAAATACTTGTGGTGGGTATGTGGTGGTTTGGATATATATTAGTGTAGTGTTAGTTTGCGATCGTTGGGTACTTTGGTTTAGGGGCATTAGGATTAGTGGTTAGGCATGGCAGTTATATTCCAAGGGATCATTTAAAATACATTGCCAATATGTGCGGCGATGCTGGGTATAACCTATAGCCAGCATCGCGGACCAATAGCATGTATAGTAAGCGCGTCTAAGCGATGCCGCCTGTTAGCAGCTTTATCGGGAGCTTGGAAATTTCATCAGGCTCGCTTGACATAGTGGCGGATCCCTTGGAATATTTTGCCGCTTCGCAGCACTTTCAATCATCAAGGCCTGAAACTGCCTAAACGTGACCAGCATCTAAAAATGCAAAACAAGCACAGCAAAAAAAAAATTAAAATGATTAAATATCTTAATTTTATAATTTCAATTACAATTTTATCAGAATTTTAAAAAGGACTCTTTCTAGTGTAAGTAAATCGACTTTTGGGAAGCATATATACTGATTATCCAGATTTTGTAAATTGTTACATTTCTCTTTTGTCAATTCATCCTAATCCTGTCACATCCCAAAATGTAACATTTAAAAAATATATTAAAATCAAACTATAAATACAACTTTTAAATTCAATATAAAAAAATTATTTGTTTGTTTTATACTGTACCTTTGTCTAAAAGAAAGATGGGAGTACCAAAGTTGTCAAATGTTATAATAGTAACTAAAAAATAAATAAACTAATTGATTTTAAGCAGGGGGGTCTGTATGGTACTGATACTGTATGGTATTGGGAAACTGGTCCATGTACTTGCCTGTCTTCCCTGTATATATTTCTGATGCTGAATGAATGTGACATTTTTATATGTCTGTTTCTGTATGTGTCACTGCCCTTGTTTTTGGAATCTTTCAAAATCAGCAGTCAGTGGATGCATATGGTTTATCAAAGTGAAAAGTCAACTTAGGTGTTGCCAGGTCTCAGATGGCTGCACATTTTGTTTTGTACAACAGTTGCACCAAGTATTCTAAACTTGCTTGAAAAGAAAATAAACTGGGAATCACAGCTGATTAAACTTCTTGAGAAAGAAAACATCATCTGAAACAGCCTCAAAGAGAGATTTACAAACATCTGGGATTTGGAAACAATATCTGCTAAAACAGGCCTAGATTTGGAGTTTGGCGTTAGCCGTGAAAACCAGCGTTAGAGGCTCCTAACGTTGGTTTTAGGCTACCTCCGGTATTTTGAGTCACTCAAAAAAGGGTCTAACGCTTACTTTTCAGCCGCGACTTTTCCATACCGCAGATCCCCTTACGTCAATTGCGTATCCTATCTTTTCAATGGGATTTTTCTAACTCCGGTATTTAGAGTCGTGTCTGAAGTGAGCGTTAGAAATCTAACGACAAAACTCCAGCCGCAGGAAAAAAGTCAGTAGTTAAGAGCTTTCTGGGCTAACGCCGGTTTATAAAGCTCTTAACTACTGTACTCTAAAGTACACTAACACCCATAAACTACCTATGTACCCCTAAACCGAGGTCCCCCCACATCGCCGCAACTCGATTAAATTTTTTTAACCCCTAATCTGCCGACCGCCAACTACGTTATCCTTATGTACCCCTAATCTGCTGCCCCTAACACCGCCGACCCCTATATTATATTTATTAACCCCTAATCTGCCCCCCACAACGTCGCCGCCAGCTACCTACACTTATTAACCCCTAATCTGCCGACCGCAAAGCGCCGCCACCTACGTTATCCTTATGTACCCCTAATCTGCTGCCCCTAACACCGCCGACCCCTATATTATATTTATTAACCCCTAATCTGCCCCCCTCAACGTCACCTCCACCTGCCTACACTTATTAACCCCTAATCTGCCAAGCGGACCGCACCGCTACTATAATAAAGTTATTAACCCCTAATCCGCCTCACTAACCCTATAATAAATAGTATTAACCCCTAATCTGCCCTCCCTAACATCGCCGACACCTAACTTCAATTATTAACCCCTAATCTGCCGACCGGAGCTCACCGCTATTCTAATAAATGTATTAACCCCTAAAGCTAAGTCTAACCCTAACACTAACACCCCCCTAAATTAAATATAATTTTAATCTAACGAAATTAATTAACTCTTATTAAATAAATTATTCCTATTTAAAGCTAAATACTTACCTGTAAAATAAATCCTAATATAGCTACAATATAAATTATAATTACATTGTAGCTATTTTAGGATTAATATTTATTTTACATGCAACTTTGTAATTATTTTAACCAGGTACAATAGCTATTAAATAGTTAAGAACTATTTAATAGTTACCTAGTTAAAATAATTACAAAATTACCTGTAAAATAAATCCTAACCTAAGTTACAATTAAACCTAACACTATACTATCATTAAATTAATTAAATAAAATACCTACAATTACCTACAATTAAACCTAACACTACACTATCAATACATTAATTAAATACAATATCTACAAATAACTACCTAAAACTAACTAAAGTACAAAAAATAAAAAAGAACTAAGTTACAAAAAATAAAAAAATATTTACAAACATAAGAAAAAATATTACAACAATTTTAAACTAATTACACCTACTCTAAGCCCCCTAATAAAATAACAAAGCCCCCCAAAATAAAAAATGCCCTACCCTATTCTAAATTACTAAAGTTAAAAGCTCTTTTACCTTACCAGCCCTGAACAGGGCCCTTTGCGGGGCATGACCCAAGAAGTTCAGCTCTTTTGCCTGTAAAAAAAACATACAATACCCCCCCCAACATTACAACCCACCACCCACATACCCCTAATCTAACCCAAACCCCCCTTAAATAAACCTAACACTAAGCCCCTGAAGATCTTCCTACCTTATCTTCACCATACCAGGTTCACCGATCCGTCCTGAAGAGCTCCTCCGATGTCCTGATCCAAGCCCAAGCGTGGGGGCTGAAGATGTCCATGATCCGGTAGAAGTCTTCATCCAAGCGGGGCAGAGGAGGTCTTCCATCCGATTGAAGTCTTCATCCAAGCGGGGCAGAAGAGGTCTTCCATCCGATTGAAGTCTTCATCCAGGCGGCATCTTCTATCGACATCCATCTGGAGCGGAGCGGCAGCATCCTGAAGACCTCCGACGCGGAACATCCATCCTGGCCGACGACTGAACGACGAATGGCGGTTCCTTTAAATGACGTCATCCAAGATGGCGTCCCTCGAATTCCGATTGGCTGATAGGATTCTATCAGCCAATCGGAATTAAGGTAGGAATATTCTGATTGGCTGATGGAATCAGCCAATCAGAATCAAGTTCAATCCGATTGGCTGATCCAATCAGCCAATCAGATTGAGCTCGCATTCTATTGGCTGAACGGAACAGCCAATAGAATGCGAGCTCAAACAGCTCAAACAGCCCCATTGTTTCCTATGGTGGAATCGTGCACGAGCACGTTTTTGAGGCTGGCCGCTTGCGTAAGAAACTCTGGTATCGAGAGTTGAAGCTGCGTTAAAAATGCTCTACGCTCCTTTTTTGGAGCCTAACGCAGCCTTTATGTGGACTCTCAATACCAGAGTTATTTTTATGGTGCGGCCAGAAAAAAGCCGGCGTTAGCTACGCGGGTCCTTACCGACAAAACTCTAAATCTAGCCGACAGTATTTCTGGTGTTTGCATCTCTACTGGTTAAGAAACTTTTTTTATTCTCTTACAGATGCATTAAATGACATAGTAAGCTGAATTAAAAATGTTAAACAATCCTCTTGTGTATCTCACTTTAGGTGGGTTCTAAAATACATTTTACTGTGGTGCTTAAAAAGTTCATTAAAACATTCAGATGTTAATAAAAAGGGTGTCTAACAAGTGTTACAGTATAACTTAATGTTTCACACTTACCTCTTTAAGAAAAGACTCCCAGAGACAAAGGGTGGCATTGTGATAATTACTCAAGCCATAAGAAGCCCAAAGTTAAATTATGTTAGCACTTAAATATCCTTGTCTACCAATTTTATGCTTTAAATATATCATGGTTAATTTTAGAACCTATCAAAGTTGAAAAATGCCCCAAACCATTATCCTTCCTCTACCAATCTTCAGAGAAGGCACTATGCATTCCAATAGGTAGTATTCTCCTGTCATCCATAATACCCAAAGTCTTCCATCAGACTGTCATATGTGATTCATCACTCCGGAGAACATGTTTCCACTGCTCCATAGTCCAGTGGTGCTTAGCACAATGCTTGACATTGTACATGTTGATGTAAGGCTTGTGTTCAGCTGCTTAGCCATGGAAACCCAGTTTCTGAAGCTCCCAGCCCACAGTTCTTGTGCTGATGTTGTTTCCCGAGTCAGTTTGGAGCTCTCTAGGGAGTAATGCAACAGATGAGAGATGATTTGTACACACTACGTGCACTTGACAGCACTTGTAGTTGCTCTTAGATGCTTCTTCTTCATAATAATAGCACTTACAGTGGACCAGTGGCAAAAGTAGCATCCTATCACAGTACCAGATTTAAAGTCACTGACCTATAGAGTATGATCCATTGTACTCCATTGTTTGTCTTTGGAGATTTCGTGGCTATGTGGAGGATTTTATGCACTTGTTAGTAAAGAGTGTTGCTGATACACTTGAACTTAGTAATTAGTAGGGATGTCCACATACTTTTAACTGTACATACGTATATATATATATATATATATATATATATATATATATATATATATATATATATATATATATATATATGCTGTATATATTCATTTACTATATATATATATATATATATATATATATATATATATATATATATATATATATATATATATATATATATATACTCTAAATATACTGTATATATTAATTTACGTTATGGTGGAGATAAAACTGTGAGACTAAAATCCTCCATTACACAAACGTAAGAACCATAAAGATTATTGTATATCCAATCAGCACATCTAGGGCCAGATTACTAGTGTAGCACATACGTTTGGGTGCAAGTGATATCAGGTTTTAATGATCGTTTGCATGCAGGTTAAATTGCACTAGTATTACAAGTTAAAAGTAAAAGCGATAGCTTGAGCACAATCGTGATTTATGCTAGAATGTGTCCTCAGAGCTCTGGTTAACTATTTTGTGAAACATAAAAGTGTCACAAAACACATCAAAAATATATAGTAGACTTATACTCATAGCATAGCATTAAAGCATAGCATAGCATTAAAGCCCTTTGCAGTTAAGTAGATGGTAATATGAAAAAATATAATTATGCAATATTCATTTTTAATAAAGTGTTATACTGTGTACTTACTGTAAATATTTCACATTCCAATGTTCTGCACATAGCAGAATATGTTCTAAGTTTTTTTTAAATAGACATTCTTATATATATATCTGTATATATCTAAACCTATATATATATATATATATATATATATATATATATATATATATATATATATATATATATATAGTAGTAGTAAACATTTTCCAGTTCAGCCCACCAATAGACAGCTTGCCTGGGTGCAAAAATACGGCATCAAATAAAAAACAATAGAATGCACTCTCAGGACTTTAAAAAAAAACAAAAAACAATTTAATGGAACGTTTTCGGGGTTCACAACCCCTTCATCAGCATGCAGCATAGTCAAAATACAACTCATTTATAGTGTTTCATACAAATTAAATCACACCAACCTTAGTGCCTCTCCAAAAAAGTGCGCCAATACTTCGAGATTGGAACGCATCTTGCGTTCCACAGTGCTATCCGAAACCGGAAGTTCCCATACATCACTTCCGGTTTTCGGTTACAGTGTATAATCGTAAATTTTTCAATCTATATATATAACATCCTTAATGTGGCATAAGTATTTACAAATAATCAAACAAGACAAACACACAAGTGTGTGGAACATTGCCACAGATATCCGAAATTATGTCAAGTAAATATGTTAACGTGTGTGTGCGTTTGGTTGTCGTAGTGACAGTAACCAAGGTGATTGTATACAACAGTGACTACCCGTGGGCATCATTACTTATGTTAAGTTTAAAACAAAATGCATCAATATCAACATGATGGAAAGAAGATTTTCTTAGTGTGCACAACAGCATTAATTCATGCTGAATATGCTCATTATTAAAATAACAATTGGACTGTGTATCAGTGCATGGAGTTGGATTTTCCTTATAAGGAACATATGGAATGCTGCAGATCTGGATAGATCATAAAATGCATTTACAGAGGATAACTTCAATATTATGTGAGGATAACTTAAGTGAACAGCCAGTTATAATAAATGGATATGCAAATAGGAGTATATAATAAAAGGAATCTATGGGATGTTATAAGGCTGAATGAATTATAGGCTGCACATATAGGGCATCACATCATATTCGTATATGGTAGATGTAACCATCAGCCTGTTATGGCATGCATAAGCCCAAATAAGTATGCATGTAAGGATATAGTGGCTGAGAAGATATACAAGATAAGATGCCATATATTATGTTTATGACCACAGAAAGAGCAACCAATACGCCAATATGGCAAGATAGACAAAATGATAATAATAAGAACATATATCTTATATGCATTGTCCTAATATTAGAAATCTCTCCAAGTGGGTATCGTAGTGATCATGTCTGTAATGAGACTAATGGTGCATGTTTGGACTATGGGTAATTGCACAGGACAGACCAGGCTTCCACGGAGTAGAGGGAGACAGAAGTCACCCCTACACCATGCCGCTAGTTACTCATCCACTCTCCCTGAGTAAGGGGGAGACGAAGTGTATAACAAAAACGGAGCCACAATGTCCACCTGACATACCCCAAGTATGTGGCACCTTAATTATTGATCACAAAAGGCTCTTAAAGTCCGGCATGGTGTTCAGGCCGCCTGGTTGTATCGTGCCCAATCTGAACATCCACTGGGCCTCGCACTTCAGAAGTTGCTTGTTCCGGTCACCCCCCCGATCCAATGGTGGTATGTGATCAATTAGAATATAGCGAATAGAGGAAACTGAATGTCCCTTTTTTGGTGCAATGTCGCTCCACTGGCTGGTCAGAGTCTCCTTGTTTGAGTGCGGTTCTTATGGCGTGGTGATGGTTTGAAATACGCTCACGGAGTGTGCCAGACGCTTTACCTACGTAGAAATGTGAACATGGGCAAAATAATAGATATATTACGTGAGTGGTGGTGCACGTAATAGAATGCCTGATAGAAAATGTCCGAATTGTATGAGGATGATGGAATGTCTTGGTTCCCACTAGGCCATTGCATGTTGTGCAGCCCAAGCAACGATAAGAGCCCCTAATATTCCTTTTAATCCCGGGTATGTAGCATTGCTTAGGATCCATTTTCATCAATAGATCCTTAAGGTTAGTCCCCCTCTTGAACCCAACCATAGGTTGTAAATTATGAGTGAATGTAAGCTTAGGGTCTGAAGACATAATTGGCCAGTGTTGACGAAGGATCTGGCCAGTGTTTTTTGTCGCTGGAGTGAAAGTGGTGGACATGATGAGCTTGTTACTAGTGTCCCTTTTGGGTTTTGGCGTAATCAAGTCCATCTGTGTTAGTGTAGAAGCGGATTCCATGGCATCTTGGATTACTGGCATCTTATACCCCCTATTGTGGAACCTCTCACCCACTCCCTTCAATTGGGAAACCCCAGTGTCAGCATTGGAGTTATCATGCATAGTTCTTATGCACTGTGATTTTACTATGCCTTTTAATAGGGCTGGGGGATGGCAACTATCAGCCCTCAGTATGGAGTTGCGGTCAGTGGGTTTATGGTATAATGTGGTTCCTAGATTGTTGGAATCCTTAAAGACTTAAGTCCAAGAAATGAATGGACTGAGAGTCCACAGTCATCTTGAACTTAACATTACTCGTGTTGTTATACTCCTCAAACCATTTATGGAGTTCCTCCAAGCCCCCTCGCCACACCAAAAAGATATCATATATGTATCTGTAGTAACAAATAATGGATACATTTGGCGTATTCCACAGATACATGTTTTATATATAGGTATAGATATATTTTGTGCAAAAATACCATCATATATATATATAGTAATGTGCATTTAGAAATACATAGAACATATTCTTCTATGTGAAAAACATTGGAATTTGAAATATTCATATTGTCATGTCAGGTTAATGCACATGAGAATATGCTGGGACTGATGTCTTCACAATACTCCTCAAATGGGATGAGAAGAAAGAAAATACAACATAGTGTGACTCTGTAAACCAACTGGAAACACTTGCGGTGAACGGACAAATGATTACTCACATTTGGTGGCGCTAATACAAGCTCAGTTGAATGTGCACATCTACTTTATACTGGTAGGTAAACAGTATCTAAAACGATAGTGGTATAAAAAGAATATTTATTAAAATCTTAAAAAACATCACTAATGCAAAGTGGACGACACAATTATTCAAAGGGATCTGAACGACAATGTAACAATTATCACAGTTTGGAGTTTCCATCCGCATCCATCTGGCTATATGGTTTACTCCAAACTGTTATAATTGTTACGTTTTCGTTCAGATCCCTTTGAACAATGGTGTCCACTTTGCATTAGTGACGTTTTTTTAAGGTTTTAAAAAATGTTCTTTTTATACCACTATCGTGTGAGATACTGTTTGCCTAACAGTATAAAGTAGGTGTGCACATTCCAATGAGCTTGTATTAGCTCCACCAAATGTGAGTAATCATTTCTCCATTTACCACAAGTGTTTCCAGTTGGTTTATAGAGTCACACTATGTTGTATTTTCTTTCTTCTCATCCCATTTGAGGAGTATCATGAAGACATCAGTCCCAGGAGATCCCTACAGGAACGGTTATATCCTTCCATTCATTGAATGAACATTTTCTAGTTCACACTTCACTATTTTCACATTTATGTCACTTTGTTTTGTATTGTGATTTTTATGTACATTTATCACTCACATGAGAATATGCGATTGTGTTTGCAAAAGAGTGAGATGGGTTTTTTTCTACTCTTTTTTCTCCATTGACGTCACGTGCGCGATATTGTAAGTTTGGCTTTTTGCACGCGTTGGGTTAGCGCAAACGTGATAACTTTTTACTTTCAGCTCGTAATACCAGTGCAACCCAGCGCTCACAAAAAGTTTAATTCTAGCGCAATTAGCACTACAATTAGCAAAAATGCTAAATAGCTCTCCACTTGAAATCTAGTCCCTAGGCACCAAAGAACTCTGAACCAGATATGCAAATTAGATATACAATAGCTCACAGTTTTTGCGTCCATACTGTGTCTGACCACAGAATCCCTGTATGCGGTAAGTGCGGCAGAACAGAGACCACTTCTGGACAGCTGTTTTGAGTTTATAAACTCTCATCAGCAGAAGATAGGTTTGTTTTGTTGGCCATCCATGTTTTAGAAGATTTTACAGGCTGGATTTTTTTTTTTTACAAAAGTTAGGGAAAAAGCCAAATTGTTTGCTAGTCCACACTGAAATGTCTTACTTGTCAAGTACTATTGATCTTGTATAATTTTCCATATATATATATATATATATATATATATATATATATAGTTAACCAGAGCTCTGAGGATGAGGTAATCAACTTGTAAAACCCAACGGTAAACATGATGACCGCAAACATGAAAATCTAATTGATAAACAAAAAATACAACTACTCTTTAGGCTGCCCAGCCACTCTCACCAGCTGACCAAGTCACTCCTTCTCATTCATCTTATTCAGCATTCTCTCCTCTCTTGACAGTTTCCTCTTTTCTCTTTTCCTCTGTTTTCTTTGTGTTTTTACATTGATTGGTAGGGATGGTGTGTTCAGTACTGTTTTTTATTTAGCATGACTCAATCTTCATCAAAAAGGGCCATCGCCATTGCTGGCATGGGCAGAGCCATCTTCTTCAAAAAGGGTCATTGTTGTTGTTAGCATTAGCAGTGCCATCTTGTTTTTTTGTGTCCAAACATATACAAATCATTATTGTTTATCCGTCAATCTGTTATTGTTATCAGTCAATCTTTGGCGGTTTAGCATTTATCAAGTGTCTTTGGCTGTGTAATTCAAGGCATCTATTTTGTTGTTGATAACTTGTGATTGGGTGGATTGTGACTACAGAAGTCAATGCTTTCCATGCATCGTATAGGTGACTATTCCAATATCTGATCCAATATTTTTCCAGTATTGGAATGATTTTATCATTTGTATTTTGAAGGTTCCAATATTAAAAAGGTGTATTGGGAGCCAAGAAACAGCCATTAAACTCAATCAACTAGATTGGAATCAACCACCTATGTTCTTATCACATATAAAGTACATTTCATAACAGAAGTAAATGAATAGTCTCTTAAAATTGCACACACTGGGGCCTAGTTATCAAGCCGTCAACCTCAAATACGCTGGAATTCCGCATCGTATTTGTGGCGAGGCTGATACGCCTTAGTTATCAAAGGCTCGAGACCGGCAAAAGTAGAATTTTGAGACGTAAGCATCGATCCGCCGGACTCAGTCCGACACAGATCGATTCTTACGTCACTCCAGATGTTCCGCACACAAGTGCGGCACATTCTCACTACTTTTGCTAGTTATCAAAAAACTAGCAGGTACGCTCGGCACTTTTACGGCCCAGCGTACCTGGTTTTCAATCCGCCACCCCTGGAGGCGGCGGATCCCATAGGAATCAATGGGAGTCTGACCATAGCGAAAGTACAAGTTCGCTGCTGACAGACATCCCATTGATTTCTATGGGAGATGTCTGCACCTAACACCCTAACATGTACCCCGAGTCTAAACACCACTAATCTGTCCCCCCCTACACCGCCGCAACTAAATAAAGTTATTACCCCCTAAACCGCCGCTCCCGGAGCCCACCGCAAGCTACTCTATACATATTAACCCCTAAACCGCCGCTCCCGGAGCCCACCGCAACTATAATAAATGTATTAACCCCTAAACCGCCGCTGCCCTGAACCCGCCGCAACCTATATTAAATGTATTAACCCCTATCCTGCCCCCCCTACACCGTCGCCACCTATAATAAATTTATTAACCCCTAATCTGCCCCCCCCTACACCGTCGCCACCTATAATAAATTTATTAACCCCTATCCTGCCCGCCACTACGCCGCCGCCACTGTAATAAAATTATTAACCCCTAAACCTAAGTCTAACCCTAACCCTAACGCCCCCCTAACTTAAATATTAATTAAATAAATCTAAATAAATGAACTCTTTTTAACTAAATGAATCCTTTTTAAAACTAAATACTTACCTTTAAAATAAACCCTAATATAGCTACAATATAAATAATAATTTTTATTGTAGCTATCTTAGGATTTATATTTATTTTACAGGTAACTTTGTATTTATTTTAGCTAGTTAGAATAGTTATTAAATAGTTATTAATTATTTAATAACTACATAGCTAAAAGAAATAGAAAATTACCTGTAAAATAAATCCTAACCTAAGTTACAATTAAACCTAATACTACACTATCATTAAATTAATTAAATAAACTACCTACAAATAACTGCAATTAAATACAATTACATAAACTAACTAAAGTACAAAAAATAAAAAAAGCTAAGTTACAAAAAATAAAAAAATAAGTTACAAACGTTAAAAATATTACAACAATTTTAAGCTACTTACACCTAATCTAAGCCCCCTAATAAAATAACAAACCCCCCAAAATAAAAAAATGCCCTACCCTATTCTAAATTAAATAAATTTCAAAGCTCTTTTACCTTACCAGCCCTTAAAAGGGCCATTTGTGGGGGCATGCCCCAAAGAAAACAGCTCTTTTGCCTGTAAAAGAAAAATACAACCCCCCCCAACATTAAAACCCACCACCCACATACCCCTAATCTAACCCAAACCCCCCTTACAAAAACCTAACACTAATCCCCTGAAGATCATCCTACCTTTAGTTGTCTTCACTCTATCAGCCAATCGGAATTAAGGTAGGAAAATTCTGATTGGCTGATGGAATCAGCCAATCAGATTCAAGTTCAATCCGATTGGCTGATCCAATCAGCCAATCAGATTGAGCTCGCATTCTATTGGCTGATCGGAACAGCCAATAGAATGCGAGCTCAATCTGATTGGCTGATTCCATCAGCCAATCAGATTTTTCCTACCTTAGTTCCGATTGAATCGGAATTGAGGGGACGCCATCTTGGATGACGTCCCTTAAAGGAGCCGTCATTCGTCGTAGTCCGTCGGTGAAGAAGGTGGTTCCGCGTCGGCGGAAGGAAGATTCAAGACCCAGCTTGGAAGATGACTTCGCCCGGATAGAAGACCTCTTCAGCGCCTCTTTGAAGATGACATCGGCCGGATCGAAGACTTTTCTTCAGCGCCGCCTGGATGATGACTTCATCGGATGGAAGATTTCTTCAGCGCCGCTTGGAGGATTAACTTCTTCCGCTCCGGATGTCCACTTCGGTTCCATCGGTGGCTCGGCTGAGTGAAGACAACTAAAGGTAGGATTATCTTCAGGGGATTAGTGTTAGGTTTTTGTAAGGGGGGTTTGGGTTAGATTAGGGGTATGTGGGTGGTGGGTTTTAATGTTGGGGGGGTTGTATTTTTCTTTTACAGGCAAAAGAGCTGTTTTCTTTGGGGCATGCCCCCACAAATGGCCCTTTTAAGGGCTGGTAAGGTAAAAGAGCTTTGAAATTTATTTAATTTAGAATAGGGTAGGGCATTTTTTTATTTTGGGGGGGTTTGTTATTTTATTAGGGGGCTTAGATTAGGTGTAAGTAGCTTAAAATTGTTGTAATATTTTTAACATGTTTGTAACTTATTTTTTTATTTTTTGTAACAGCTTTTTTTATTTTTTGTACTTTAGTTAGTTTATGTAATTGTATTTAATTGTAGTTATTTGTAGGTAGTTTATTTAATTAATTTAATGATAGTGTAGTATTAGGTTTAATTGTAACTTAGGTTAGGATTTATTTTACAGGTAATTTTGTATTTCTTTTAGCTAGGAAGTTATTAAATAGTTAATAACTATTTAATAACTATTCTAACTAGCTAAAATAAATACAAAGTTACCTGTAAAATAAATATAAATCCTAAGATAGCTACAATATAATTATTATTTATATTGTAGCTATATTAGGGTTTATTTTACAGGTAAGTATTTAGTTTTAAATAGGAATAATTTATTAAAGTATAGTGTAGTGTTAGGTGTAATTGTAACTTAGGTTAGGATTTATTTAACAGGTACATTTCTCTTTATTTTAGCTAGGTAAGCTATTAAATAGTTAATAACTATTTAATAGCTATTGTACCTGGTTAAAATAAATTGAAAGGTACCTGTAAAATAAAAATAAATCCTAAGATAGCTAGAATATAATTATTATTTATATTGTAGCTATATTAGGGTTTATTTTAAAGGTAAGTATTTAGTTTTAAATAGGATTCATTTAGTTAATAAGAGTTAATTTATTTAGATTTATTTAATTAATATTTAAGTTAGGGTTAGGGTTAGACTTAGGTTTAGGGGTTAATAATTTTATTACAGTGGCGGCGGTGTAGTGGGGGGCAGATTAGGGGTTAATAAATTTATTATAGGTGGCGACGGTGTAGGGGGGGCAGGATAGGGGTTAATAGGTTTAATATAGGTTGCGGCGGGTTCAGGGAGCGGCGGTTTAGGGGTTAAACTATTTATTTAGTTGCGGAAAGGTGCGGGATCAGCTGGATAGGGGTTAATAATTTTATAATAGAGGGCGACGGTGTAGGGGGGGGCAGGATAGGGGTTACTAGGTATACTGTAGGTGTCCGGGAGCGGCGGTTTAGGGGTTAATACATTTATAAGAGTTTCTGCAGGGTCTAGGAGCGGCGGTTTAGGGGTTAATACATTTAGAAGAGTTGCGGCAGGGTCTAGGAGTGGCGGTTTAGGGGTTAGTAACTTTATTTAGTTGCGGGGGGCTCCGGGGGCGCCGGTATAGGGGGTAGAACAGTGTAGTTTAGTGTGAGTGCTTAGTGACAGGCTAGCAATAAAGCTGGGAAAAAGCCAAAGGGCAGCGAGATCAGATGAGTGATAACTGTCACAGTCCGCTGCTCATCGCCCCGCGGCTTTTTGACAGCTTTATTTGATAACTTAGGCGTATTTTTTCAGGTCCACGGCGGCGATGTGAGGCGAGCTTAGGCGGGCGTATTGGGCCGGCAAAGCCAGAAAAGTAGACGGCTTGATAACTACCCCCCACTATCTGAACCATACAAGTTTAAACTTCACTTGCATATACCTTTAAGGAATGTGTTGCTAATATGTTGGTGCTTTATTAACAAACTGTAAATGCTTATAGTGAGATTATTTTGACTGGCCATGTTAATATGCAATACTGATACCTTTAATAATCTACTGAGATTCTAGCATGAAGAAGAGATTAACCTCTTAAAAAAAAATTTAATAAAGGATTTTAGTCACATAAAAAGTTTACAAAACATACTGTCAAATATACAATGTAGTAATAAAGATTAATATGAATCCCATAGTTTTAATGCTGTTCAGTTTAACCCCTTAACGACTGAGGACGTGCAGGGTACGTCCTCTAAAGGATGTCAGTTAACGACCAAGGACGTACCCTGCACGTCCTCAGTCTGGAAATCCTGCTCGCTTCCAGCTGCTTTCCGGTTATTGCAGTGATGCCTCGACATCGAGGCATCCTGCAATAACACTTTCTGGCCATCCGATGCAGAGAGAGCCACTCTGTGGCCCTCTCTGCACCGGACATCGATGGCCGGTATCGTTGGTGGGTGGGAGCCGACTTGGGAGGCGGGTGGGCGGCCATCGGTGAGATCTGGAAGGTGGAGGGGGGCGGGATCGGGGGCGGGGCCTTCGGGGGCGCGCACGGGCGCGCGCGTGCACGGGGGTGGCGGGCGGGCGCGTGCACGGGGCGGGAGCGGGTGGGAACCGCTACACTACAGAAAAAAAGTTAAAAGTAAAATGTCAAATAAAATTAAATACACTTATTTTTTCAAAAGCATTTAAGGGATCTGGAAGGGGTGGGGGGTTGGTATTGGGGAGGGGAAGCTACACTACAGAAAAGAGACATTTTTGAATAAAAAAAAGCATATTATTCACTAAAATGGGTACTGGCAGACAGCTGCCAGTACCCAAGATGGCGCACATTAAGTCAGAGGGGGAGGGTTAGAGAGCTGTTTGGTGGGGGATCAGTGAGGTTGGGGGCTAAGGGGGATACTACACAGAAGCATATGTAAATATGCAAAAAAAAATGCACAAAAAAGCCCAAAATTTCCTTTTATTTTAGTACTGGCAGAGTTTCTGCCAGTACTTAAGATGGCGGGGACATTTGTGGGGTAGGAGAGGGAAAAGAGATGTTTGGGAGGGATCAGGGGGTCTGATGTTTCAGGTGGGAGGCTGATCTTTACACTAAAGCTAAAATTAACCCTGCAAGCTCCCTACAAGCTACCTAATTAACCCCTTCACTGCTAGCCATAATACACGTGTGATGCGCAGCGCCATTTAGCAGCATTCTAATTACCAAAAAGCAACGCCAAAGTCATATATGTCTGCTATTTCTGAACAAAGGGGATCCCAGAGAAGCATTTACAACCATTTGTGCCATAATTGCACAAGCTGTTTGTAAATGATTTCAGTGAGAAACCTAAAATTGTGAAAAATTTGTTTTTTTTTAATTTGATCGCATTTGGCGGTGAAATGGTGGCATGAAATATACCAAAATGGGCCTAGATCAATACTTGGGGTTGTCTACTACACTACACTAAAGCTAAAATTAACCCTAGAAGATCCCTACATGCTCCCTAATTAACCCCTTCACTGCTGGGCATAATACACGTGTGGTGCGCAGTGGCATTTAGCGGCCTTCTAATTACCAAAAAGCAATGCCAAAGCCATATATGTCTAATATTTCTGAACAAAGGGGATCCCAGAGAAGAATTTACAACCATTTATGCCATAATTGCACAAGCAGTTTGTAAATAATTTCAGTGAGAAACTGAAAGTTTGTGAAAAAATTTGTGAAAAAGTGAACGATTTTTTGTATTTGATCGCATTTGGCGGTGAAATGGTGGCATGAAATATACCAAAATGGGCCTAGATCAATACTTTGGGATGTCTTCTAAAAAAAAATATATACATGTCAATGGATATTCAGGGATTCCTGAAAGATATCAGTGTCCCAATGTAACTAGCGCTAATTTTGAAAAAAAATGGTTTGAAAATAGCAAAGTGCTACTTGTATTTATGGCCCTATAAGTTACAAAAAAAGCAAAGAACATGTTAACATTTGGTATTTCTAAACTCAGGACAAAATTTAGAAACTATTTAGCATGGGTGTTTTTTGGTGGTTGTAGATATGTAACAGATTTTGGGGTTCAAAGTTAGAAAAAGTGTGTTTTTTTCCATTTTTCCTCATATTTTATAATTTTTTTTATAGTAAATGATAAGATATGATGAAAATAATGGTATTTTTAGAAAGTCCATTTAATGGTGAGAAAAACGGTATATAATATGTGTGGGTACAGTAAATGAGGAAGAGGAAAATTTCAGCTAAACACAAACACCGCAGAAATGTAAAAATAGCCTTGGTCCCAAACGGACAGAAAATGGAAAAGTGCTCTGGTCACTAAGGGGTTAAAGCAGTAAACATATATTCACCTATCATATTCACCTATCTACAGTTGGACATTAGATACCTATGACACAGTATTTATGACCCCTACTGTAAATAGAGGGATTTTGAAACCCAATGCCTGGTGGGAGGGGGGGTCCTCTTGCTGGTCTTAATGTTGCAGTAATCTAACACCAAGTATATTTTCTCTTAATTATACAGACTCCAGAGAATCATTGGTTTTGAGTTTGTTGATAAGCAACAACATTTATTGGAATTAATAACACTGAGAGCCTGATTGGAGTTCTACAGTTTTGAACACTGGTGGACTTTGATGGTAAGATAATTTATTTTTATTTTTTTCTTGAACACTATTGGATGATACTGATAAAAAAATGATCATTCAGGATTTTCAGTGATAACAAATCAACTAACAATGCTTTTGCGGCATCCAGAAAAATGTATTCAAGAAAAATGTATTCAAGAAAAATGTATTCAAGACAGCTGGATTCACAAGTAAATGTTCTGTTAGAAGATCAGGTTGCTTAATTTACATTTAATATTCTTTTTGTTTACAAATGTTTGTTGCAATTCTGCATTCAAACGCGTTTCCTGCTCAGCGTATTACATATTTTAAATTCATTTTCTGTGTCTTTTTTGCTAAGTGACCTTAAGGTGATCTTTATAAATACATAAATTCGTTTTTTATAAACTTGAGATTGATCATTTTTTGTTTTCTGTTTTATTGTTAAAATGGCATAAATATTTTATTTTTATATATTTTTTTATATATACATCATGTATTCTTATACTCATCATTGTAATGTTGTTTATTTATTTTTATTTTCATGTTAATATACACAAAAACATCTAAAAAAAATATAATTACAATCTCCTGATCACAAAATGAAGAAAAAATACACCTGTCATCAATATCAATAAAATCCAAAATGTGTAATGAATCATTACAGGAAAGCATTGCTAATACTATAAATTGTGAACCAAATGAATTAAATAACCTACATAGCATTAATGGGGAAAGATAGATGATAGCCCTGAGATTCAGGAAAAGACACCTGAGAGAAAAAACAAAAACATTATAAATGTTATCATTATTGAAAAATAATTATTTTTATTATAATTTATACTGTTCTGAAATTATCTCATCCAGGTGCATCTTAAAAAAGAAAAAAGATCACTTGCTTTTGTTTCCAAATGTTCTCACTGTTTCTAGACAATTTGCTTTGCACTACAGCTCCCCTATGTTGATACAAGATAAATTCCACAATAGAATTACATTTAGGATTAATAAGACGCACATCATACTATTTAGTGCTATGTGCATTTGTTTTATGTATACATTTGGTAACAAGGCCCAGGTTGTTGTTTGCAAACCTTGATGGTGGTGCTACTAGTTCTGGGAATCCAGTCCACATATAAAAGGTTCCACTAGAAATGCAAATATACTTCTGAGAATGTATTTAACATTGGAACTGAGATTCTTCATCTGTGGCCCATATTCTAATTCCTTGTTAGTTCCATAAGAAAGCCGTTTACTTCTCTGTTTACTTTTTTTAAAATTTCAACTAGGGGCCCGATCTGATATGCAGCGTCGCCCGCAAAAGCCGGCGACGCCGAATTTTGCATGGGTTTGGTATCCTATATACGGCGTAAACTAGAAGTTACGCTCGTATATTTCTCACCCGTAGTTTTTTGGGCCATAGACAGGTATACCAAACCCGCGCAGTTTGGTATCCAATATACAGCGTAAGGATTTACTTGGAGAAAATGGAGAAATCTTACTCCATTTTCACCTCGCCACAAAATGCAGCCGTAGTAAGCCTTACGCTGTCTATTGGAGCCCCGTAACTCCCTAAACTACCTGCCAAATAAAACCTAACACCTAATGCATGCTCAATGTATATCTACCTGTCAACCGCAAACTGCTAAATAAAACCTAACACCTAACGCATGCGCAATGTCTATCTACCTGTTAACCGCGATCCCCCGCCGCAATCCCTAATAAAGTATTTAACCCCTACACCGCCGCTCCTGGACCCCGCTGCCACCTACATTAAATGTATAACCCCCTAATGTGATCCCCCTACACTGTCGCCACCTACATTACATACCCCTAATGTGAGCCCCTTACACCGTCGCCATCTACATTACATACCCCCTAATGTGAGCCCCTTACACCGCCGCCATCTACATTACATACCCCCTAATGTGAGCCCCTTACACCGCCGCCATCTACATTACATACCCCCTAATGTGAGCTCCTACCCCGCCGCCAGCTATTTTAAATTATTAACCCCTAATCTAATCCCCCTACACCGCCGCCAGCTATATTAAAATTATTAACGCCTAATATAATCCCCCTATACCGCCGCCAGCTATATTAAATACATTAACCCCTAATCTAATCCCCCTAAAGTAATCACCTCTATTACCAGCCCTTAAAAGGGCCTTTTGCGTGACATTGCCCCAAAGTAACAGCTCTATTGCCAGCCCTTAAAAGGGCTTTTTGCGGGGCATTTCCCCAAAGTAATCAGCTCTTTTACCAGCCCTTAAAAGGGCTTTTTGTGGGGCATTGTCACAAAGTAATTAGCTCTTTTGCATCTAATCTAAATCCCCCTACACCGCCGCCACCTATAACAAATGTATTACCCCCTAATCTAATCCCCCTACACCACCGCCACCTATATTAAATAGATTAACCCCTAATCTAATCCCCCTACACCGCCGCCAGCTATATTAACTATATTAACCCTAATTATATTAACCCCTAATCTAATCCCCCTAAAGTAATCACCTCTATTACTAGCCCTTAAAAGGGCCTTTTGCGTGACATTGCCCCAAAGTAACAGCTCTATTGCCATCCCTTAAAAGGTCTTTTTGTGGGGCATTTCCCCAAAGTAATCAGCTCTTTTACCAGCCCTTAAAAGGGCTTTTTGTGGGGCATTGTCACAAAGTAATTAGCTCTTTTGCATCTAATCTAAATCCCCCTACACCGCCGCCACCTATAACAAATGTAATACCCCCTAATCTAATCCCCCTACACCGCCGCCACCTATATTAAATAGATTAACCCCTAATCTAATCCCCCTACACCGCCGCCAGCTATATTAACCCTAATTATATTAGGGTTAATATAGTTATTATATTATATATATATTAACAATATTAACCCTAATTATATTAGGGTTAATATAGTTAATATCGTTATTATATTATATATATATTAACTATAAAACAGAATTTATGTTTACCTGATAAATTACTTTCTCCAACGGTGTGTCCGGTCCACGGCGTCATCCTTACTTGTGGGATATTCTCTTCCCCAACAGGAAATGGCAAAGAGCCCAGCAAAGCTGGTCACATGATCCCTCCTAGGCTCCGCCTACCCCAGTCATTCGACCGACGTTAAGGAGGAATATTTGCATAGGAGAAACCATATGTTACCGTGGTGACTGTAGTTAAAGAAAATAAATTATCAGACCTGATTAAAAAAACCAGGGCGGGCCGTGGACCGGACACACCGTTGGAGAAAGTAATTTATCAGGTAAACATAAATTCTGTTTTCTCCAACATAGGTGTGTCCGGTCCACGGCGTCATCCTTACTTGTGGGAACCAATACCAAAGCTTTAGGACACGGATGAAGGGAGGGAGCAAATCAGGTCACCTAAATGGAAGGCACCACGGCTTGCAAAACCTTTCTCCCAAAAATAGCCTCAGAAGAAGCAAAAGTATCAAATTTGTAAAATTTAGAAAAAGTGTGCAGTGAAGACCAAGTCGCTGCCTTACATATCTGATCAACAGAAGCCTCATTCTTGAAGGCCCATGTGGAAGCCACAGCCCTAGTGGAGTGAGCTGTGATTCTTTCAGGAGGCTGCCGTCCGGCAGTCTCATAAGCCAATCGGATAATGCTTTTAATCCAGAAGGAGAGAGAGGTAGAAGTTGCTTTTTGACCTCTCCGTTTACCAGAATAAACAACAAACAAAGACAAAGTTTGTCTGAAATCCTTAGTAGCTGCTAAGTAAAATTTGAGAGCACGAACTACATCCAAGTTGTGCAACAAACGTTCCTTCTTTGAAACTGGATTAGGACACAAAGAAGGCACAACTATCTCCTGGTTAATGTTTTTGTTAGAAACAACTTTTGGAAGAAAACAGGTTTAGTACGCAAAACCACCTTATCTGCATGGAACACCAGATAAGGAGAAGAACACTGCAGAGCAGATAATTCTGAAACTCTTCTAGCAGAAGAAATTGCAACCAAAAACAAAACTTTCCAAGATAATAACTTAATATCAACGGAATGTAAGGGTTCAAACGGAACCCCCTGAAGAACTGAAAGAACTAGGTTGAGACTCCAAGGAGGAGTCAAAATTTTGTAAACAGGCTTGATTCTAACCAGAGCCTGAACAAAGGCTAGAACATCTGGCACAGCTGCCAGCTTTTTGTGAAGTAACACAGACAAGGCAGAAATCTGTCCCATCAAGGAACTTGCAGATAATCCTTTTTCCAATCCTTCTCGAAGGAAGGATAGACTCTTAGGAATCTTAACCTTGTCCCAAGGGAATCCTGCAGATTCACACCAACAGATATACCAAATTATGTGGTAATTTTTCTGGTTACAGGCTTTCAGGCCTGAACAAGAGTATTAATAACAGAATCTGAGAACCCTCGCTTTGATAAGATCAAGCGTTCAATCTCCAAGCAGTCAGCTGGAGTGGGTCGAACGGACCTAGAACAAGAAGGTCTCGTCTCAAAGGTAGCTTCCATGGTGGAGCCGATGACATATTCACCAGATCTGCATACCAAGTCCTGCGTGGCCACGCAGGAGCTATCAAAATCACCGACGCCCTCTCCTGATCGATCCTGGCTACCAGCCTGGGGATGAGAGGAAACGGCGGGAACACATAAGCTAGATTGAAGGTCCAAGGTGCTACTAGTGCATCCACTAGAGCCGCCTTGGGATCCCTGGATCTGTACCCGTAGTAAGGAACTCTGAAGTTCTGACGAGAGGCCATCAGATCCATGTCTGGAATGCCCCACGGTTGAGTGACTTGGGCAAAGATTTCCGGATGGAGTTCCCACTCCCCCGGATGCAATGTCTGACGACTCAGAAAATCCGCTTCCCAATTTTCCACTCCTGGGATGTGGATAGCAGACAGGTGGCAGGAGTGAGACTCCGCCCATAGAATGATTTTGGTCACTTCTTCCCTCGCTAGGGAACGCCTTGTTCCCCCCTGATGGTTGATGTATGAACTTGGCCCTCGCTAGCTGAGGCCAAGCTTTGAGAGCATTGAATATCGCTCTCAGTTCCAGAATATTTATCGGTAGAAGAGATTCTACCCGAGACCAAAGACCCTGAGCTTTCAGGGATCCCCAGACCGCGCCCCAGCCCATCAGACTGGCGTCGGTCGTGACAATGACCCACTCTGGTCTGCGGAAGGTCATCCCTTGTGACAGGTTGTCCAGGGACAGCCACCAACGGAATGAGTCTCTGGTCCTCTGATTTACTTGAATCTTCGGAGACAAGTCTGAATAGTCCCCATTCCACTGACTGAGCATGAACAGTTGTAATGGTCTTAGATGAATGCGCACAAAAGGAACTATGTCCATTGCCGCTACCATCAAACCTATCACTTCCATGCACTGCGCTATGGAAGGAAGAGGAACGGAATGAAGTATCCGACAAGAGTCTAGAAGTTTTGTTTTTCTGGCTTCTGTCAGAAAAATCCTCATTTCTAAGGAGTCTATTATAGTTCCCAAGAAGGGAACCCTCGTTGACGGAGATAGAGAACTCTTTTCCACGTTCACTTTCCATCCGTGAGATCTGAGAAAGGCCAGGACAATGTCCGTGTGAGCCTTTACTTGAGGAAGGGACGACGCTCGAATCAGAATGTCGTCCAAGTAAGGTACTACAGCAATGCCCCTTGGTCTTAGCACCGCCAGAAGGGACCCTAGTACCTATGAGAAAATCCTAGGAGCAGTGGCTAATCCGAAAGAAAACGCCACGAACTGGAAATGCTTGTCCAGGAATTCAAACCTTAGGAACCGATGATGTTCCTTGTGGATAGGAATATGTAGATACGCATCCTTGAAATCCACCTTGGTCCTGAATTGACCTTCCTGGATGGAAGTAAGAAGTGTTCGAATGGTTTCCATCTTGAACGATGGAACCTTGAGAAACTTGTTCAAGATCTTGAGATCTAAGATTGGTCTGAACGTTCCCTCTTTTTTTGGGAACTATGAACAGATTGGAGTAGAACCCCATCCCTTGTTCTCCTAATGGAACAGGATGAATCACTCCCATTTTTAGCAGGTCTTCTACCCAATGTAAGAATGCCTGTCTTCTTAAGTGGTCTGAAGACAACTGAGACCTGTGGAACCTCCCCCTTGGAGGAAGCCCCTTGAACTCCAGAGAATAACCTTGGGAGACTATTTCTAGCGCCCAAGGATCCAGAACATCTCTTGCCCCAACCTGAGCGAAGAGAGAGAGTCTGCCCCCCACCAGATCCGGTCCCGGATCGGGGGCCCGCATTTCATGCTGTCTTGGTAGCAGTGGCAGGTTTCCTGGCCTGCTTTCCTTTGTTCCAGCCTTGCATAGGTCTCCAGGCTGGATTGGCTTGAGAAGTATTACCTTCCTGCTTAGAGGACGTAGCCCTTGGGGCTGATCCGTTTCTGCGAAAGGGACGAAACTTAGGTTTATTTTTGGTCTTGAAAAGACCTATCCTGAGGAAGGGCGTGGCCCTTGCCCCCAGTGATATCAGAGATAATCTCTTTCAAGTCAGGGCCAAAGAGTGTTTTCCCCTTGAAAGGAATGTCAAGCAATTTGTTCTTGGAAGACGCGTCCGCTGCCCAAGATTTTAACCAAAGCGCTCTGCGCCACAATAGCAAACCCAGAATTTTTTCGCCGCTAACCTAGCCAATTGCAAGGTGGCGTCTAGGGTGAAAGAATTAGCCAATTTAAGAGCACGAATTCTGTCCATAATCTCCTCATAAGAAGAAGAATTACTAATAATCGCCTTTCCTAGCTCATCAAACTAGAAACACGCGGCTGCAGTGACAGGGACAATGCATGCAATTGGTTGTAGAAGGGAACCTTGCTGAACAAACATCTTTAGCAGACCTTCTAATTTTTTATCCATAGGATCTTGGAAAGCACAACTATCTTCTAAGGGTATAGTGGCGCGCTTGTGTAGAGTAGAAACCGCCCCCTCGACCTTGGGGACTGTCTGCCATCAGTCCCTTCTGGGGTCGACTATAGGAAAACAATTTTATAAATATGGGGGGAGGTACTAAAGGTATACCGGGCCTGTCCCATTCTTTACTAACAATGTACGCCACCCGCTTGGATATAGGAAAAGCTTCGGGGGGCCCCGGGGCCTCTAAGAACTTTTCCATTTTACATAGTGGTTCTGGAATGACCAGATAATCACAATCATCCAAATTGGATAACACCTCCTTAAGCAGAGCGCGGAGATGTTCCAACTTAAATTTAAAAGTAATCACATCAGGTTCAGCTTGTTGAGAAATGTTTCCTGAATCTGAAATTTCTCCCTCAGACAAAACCTCCCTGGCCCCCTCAGACTGGTGTAGGGGCCCTTCAGAAACCATATCATTAGCGTTCTCATGCTCTACAGAATTTTCTAAAACAGAGCAGTCGCGCTTTCACTGATAAGTGGGCATATTGGCTAAAATGTTTTTGATAGAATTATCCATTACAGCCGTTAAATGTTGCATAGTAAGGAGTATTGGCGCACTAGATGTACTAGGGGCCTCCTGTATGGGCAAGACTGGTGTAGACGAAGGAGGGGATGATGCAGTACCATGCTTACTCCCCTCACTTGAGGAATCATCTTGGGCATCCTTTTTACTAAATTTTTTTATGACATAAAATACATATAGTTAAATGAGAAGGAACCTTGGTTTCCCCACAGTCAGAACACAATCTATCTGGTAGTTCAGACATGTTAAACAGGCATAAACTTGATAACAAAGCACAAAAAACGTTTTAAAATAAAACCGTTACTGTCACTTTAAATTTTAAACTAAACACACTTTATTACTGCAATTGCGAAAAAGTATGAAGGAATTGTTCAAATTGTTCACCAAAATTTCACCACAGTGTCTTAAAGCCTTAAAAGTATTGCACACCAAATTTGGAAGCTTTAACCCTTAAAATAACGGAACCGGAGCCGTTTTTATATTTAACCCCTTTACAGTCCCTGGAATCTGCTTTGCTGAGACCCAACCAAGCCCAAAGGGGAATACGATACCAAATGATGCCTTCAGAAAGACTTTTCTATGTATCAGAGCTCCACACACATGCAGCTGCATGCCATGCTGTCCTCAAAAACAAGTGCGCCATACCGGCGCGAAAATGAGGCTCTGACTATGATTAGGGAAAGCCCCTAAAGAATAAGGTGTCAAAAACAGTGCCTGCCGATATAATCATATCAAAATACCCAGAATAAATGATTCCTCAAGGCTAAATATGTGTTAATAATGAATCGATTTAGCCCAGAAAAAGTCTACAGTCTTAATAAGCCCTTGTGAAGCCCTTATTTACTATCTTAATAAACATGGCTTACCGGATCCCATAGGGAAAATGACAGCTTCCAGCATTACATCGTCTTGTTAGAATGTGTCATACCTCAAGCAGTAAGAGACTGCACACTGTTCCCCCAACTGAAGTTAATTGCTCTCAACAGTCCTGTGTGGAACAGCCATGGATTTTAGTTACGGTGCTAAAATCATTTTCCTCATACAAACAGAAATCTTCATCTCTTTTCTGTTTCTGAGTAAATAGTACATACCAGCACTATTTTAAAATAACAAACTCTTGATTGAATAATAAAAACTACAGTTAAACACTAAAAAACTCTAAGCCATCTCCGTGGAGATGTTGCCTGTACAACGGCAAAGAGAATGACTGGGGTAGGCGGAGCCTAGGAGGGATCATGTGACCAGCTTTGCTGGGCTCTTTGCCATTTCCTGTTGGGGAAGAGAATATCCCACAAGTAAGGATGACGCCGTGGACCGGACACACCTATGTTGGAGAAAATAAACCCTAAGATAGCTACAATGTAATTAATACATTTTAAGCAAATTACACCTATTCTAAGACCCTAATAAAATAACAAAGCCCCCCAAAATAAACTAAATTACAAAAGTTAACAGCTCTATTACCAGCCCTTAAAAGGGCTTTTTGCGGGGCATGCCCCAAAGAAATCAGCTCTTTTGCCGGAAAAAAAAAACACAATACCACCCCCAACATTACAACCCACCACCCACATATCCCTACTCTAACCCAAACCCCCCTTAAATAAACCTAACACTAAGCCCCAGAAGATCTCCCTACCTTTAGTCGTCTTTACCCAGCCGGGCCAAACTCTTCATCCAATCCGGGCGATGTCTTCATCCAAGCGGCAAATAAGAGGTCCTCCATCGGGGCGAAGTTTTCTTCCAAGGAGCATCTTCAATCTTCTTTCTTCAGCCCTCCGACGCGGAACATCCAAAGGAATGTTCATTTGTCGTTCAGTCGTGGGGCCAGATAGATGTTCCGCGTCGGAGAGCTGAAGAGATTGAATATGCCGCTTGGAAGAAAACTTCGCCCTGATGGAGGACCTCTTCTTTGCCGCTTGGATGAAGACATCGCTGGATGGAAGACTTCTTCTTTGCCTCTTGGATGAAGACATCGCCAGATGGAAGACTTCTTCTTTGCCGCTTGGATGAAGACATCGCCCGGATTGGATGAAGAGTTCGGCCGGCTGGGTGAAGACGACTCAAGGTAGGGAGATCTTCTGGGGCTTAGTGTTAGATTTATTTAAGGGGGGTTTGGGTTAGAGTAGGGATATGTGGGTGGTGGGTTGTAATGTTGGGGGTGGTATTGTGTTTTTTTTTTTCCGGCAAAAGAGCTGATTTCTTTGGGGCATGCCCCGCAAAAAGCCTTTGTTATTTTATTAGGGGGCTTAGAATAGGTGTAATTAGCTTAAAATTCTTGTAATCTTTTTTTATTTTTTGTAATTTAGTGTTTGCTTTTTTTTGTAATTTAGTTTAGTTTATTTTATTGTATTTTAGTTTAGATATTTATAGTTTATTTAATTTATTGATAGTGTAGGTGTATTTATAACTTAGGTTAGGATTTATTTTACAGGTAAATTGGTAATTATTTTAACTAGGTAGCTATTAAATAGTTATTAACTATTTAATAGCTATTGTACCTAGTTAAAATAAATACCAAGTTACCTGTAAAATAAATATAAACCCTAAAATAGCTACAATGTAATTATTAGGAGCGGCGGTTTAGGGGCTAATAACTTTATTAGGTGGCGGGGTTCGGGAGCGGCGGTTTAGGGGTTAATGCATTTATTATTAGGAGAGTCAGGGGGGGATAGCGGATAGAGGGTTATAGTATACGTGTCGGGCTATGTTTGGGAGGCGTGTTAGACAGTACGGGTGATTTCAGAACTTAGTCAGGTTTTGTAGGCGCCGGCAGTTTCTAAAGTGCCGTAAGTCACTGGCGACTCCAGAAATTTGTACATATTGTAGATTTCTGGACATCGCTGCTTTATCCGACTTACGGCACTTTAGCATCTCACGGCGCAGTATATGGGATAGCTTGAGTTGCGAGCTGAAACGGCGGGGGTTCCCTCGCTTGTACCGCAAACTACGATCTATATCGGATCGCGCCCCAGATTCCTGTCATTCAGTGAAACTGCTAAATCGGGGTCCATCACAATCCTTTAGAAAACGTATCAAATTATCGTACGAAGATTCACGTAGACCATTATGTTTGATTTCTATAGAAAATCATTAGATACGCTTATCATTAGATAAGATTTTTTTTATTGTTTAAACAGATTGTTAATTTATTGCCCATTCCCTAATTCTGCACAGCCTACACAGTTATATCAATATATGTTTTACCTTTGTGATTACTTTCTATCTAAGCCTCTTCTGATAGCCCCCTTATCACATAGCTATTTATTTATTATCTATTGATTTGCATGTTAGCCAATTAGAGCTGGTTTATGCACAACTCCATGGGCATGAGCACAATGTTATCTAAATGGCCCACATGAAATAGCAGTTTCCTATTGTGAAAAGCTAATAAAAAAACATGTGATAAGAGGCTGTCTGTAGTGGCTTAGAAACAAGCCGAAATTTAGAGGTTTAAATGTTATAAAGTATATTAATATAACAATGTTGGCTGTGCAAAGCTGGGGAATGGGTAGTAAAGGCGTTATCTATCTTTTGATACAATAACAATTCTGGTGTAGACTGCCCCTTTAAGGAATTATATATATATATATTAAAGGGACAGTAAAGTCAAAGTAAAACAAATGTATTGGATAGAGCATAACATTTTAAACAACTTTCCAACATATTTAAATAATCAATTTTGCTTAGTTCCTTGGTAAAGCCATTCAGCAGCAGTGTTTACAAAAATATTTATAGCAATGTTATACATAGTTGCAAACACTGCTGCCATAGAGTGTCTGTTGTCATTCTAGGCAGCAGTGTTTGCAACTACATATAACATTGCTATAAACATTGTTGCAAACACTGCTACCAAATGGCTAAAAATGCATGCATGCTCCTGAGCTCACACAGGATTACTCTTTAACAAAATATACCAAGGGAACTAAGCAAAATTGATTATATAAATACATTGGAAAGTTGTTTAAAATGTCATGCTCTATGCAATTCATTTAAGTTTTATTTTGACTTTACTGTACTTTTAATGATCTATGCAATCGGTAATTTCACATAATTTTGATTATATTTTATAATAAAACATTTTAAAACTTCCAAACACATAATTGCAATCATAAATTAACATTTGTGTCACATTGTAAAGTTTTCCCTCTGCTTCTTTATTTTTTGTTTGTTGAATACTTTTGACAGTGATTATATAAACTGTTTCACGGTGGAGGGGGCCATAAGGAAATTGATTGTAGTGTGTTTGACTAACAAAAAACCCAATAATAAAAAAATTCAGGGCAGATTACAAGTGAAGCAGTATTTAACGCTCCCGCTTGCACGCTAACTCCGCTATACGTAAGGTTTTTGCGCGTGCCTGGTAGCGATCGTTGGAAGTAAAAATGAACTAACCCGACATGAAAATATGAATATTGCACATTCCAATATTCTTCACATAGAAAAATATGTTCTATTTATTCATAAATACAAATCTCTACATATATCCGATGGTATTTTGGTACAATATATATCTATACCTATATCTATACATGATTATATATAGGTATAGATATATACAGATATATATATATATATATATATATATATATATATAGTAGTATCTCACAAAAGTGAGTACACCCCTCACATTTTTGTAAATATTTTAATATATCTTTTCATGTGACAACACTGAAGAAATTACACTTTGCTACAATGTAAAGTAGTGAGTGTACAGCCTGTATAACGGTCTAAACCATTAGCAACAAAAGTGAGTACACCCCTAAGTGGAAATGTCCAAATTGGGCCCAATTAGCCACTTTCCCTCTCCGGTGTCATGTGACTCATTAGTGTTACAATGTCTAAGGTGTGAATAGGGAGCAGGTGTGTTAAATTTGATGTTATCACTCTCACACTCTCTCATACTGGTCACTGAAAGTTCAAAATGGCACCTCATGGCAAAGAACTGTCTGAGGATCTGAAAAAAAGAATTGTTGCTCTACATAAAGATGGCTATTAGAAGACTGCCAAGACCCTGAAACTGAGCTGCAGCACGGTGGGCAAGACCATACAGCGGTTTCACAGGACAGGTTCCACTCAGAACAGGCCTCGCCATGGTCGACCAAAGAAGATAAGTGCACGTGCTCAGTGTCATATCCAGAGGTTGTCTTTGGGAAATAGATAAATCAGTGCTCCCAGCATTGCTTCAGAAGTTGAAGGGGTGGGAGGTTAGCCTGTCAATGCTCACACCATACGCCACACACTGCATCAAATTGGTCTGCATGGCTGTCGTCCCAGAAGGAAGCCTCTTCTAAAGATGATGCACAAGAAAGCCTGCAAACAGTTTGCTGAAGACAAGCAGACTAAGGACATGGATTACTGGAACCATGTCCTGTGGTCCACTGAGACCAAGATAAACTTATTTGGTTCAGATTATGTCAAGCGTGTGTGCTTGCAACCAGGTGAGGAGTACAAAGACAAGTGTGTCTTGCCTACAGTCAAGCATGGTGGTGGAAGTGGCATGGTTTGGGCCTGCATGAGTGCTGCCGGCACTGGGTTGCTACAGTTCATTGAGGGAACCATGAATGACAACATGTACTGTGACATACTGAAGCAGAGACTGATCCCCTCCCTTCAGAGACTGTGCTGCAGGGCAATATTCCAACATGATAACGACCCCAGACACACCTCCAAGACGACCAGTGCCTTACTAAAGACGCTGAGGGTAAAGGTGATGGACTGGCCAAGCATGCCTCCAGACATAAACCCTATTGAGCATCTGTGGGGCATCCTCAAATGTAAGGTGGAGGAGCGCAAGGTCTCTAACATCCACAAGCTCTGTGATGTCGTCATGGAGGAGTGGAAGAGGACTCCAGTGGCAACCTATTTATAAATATTTAGAACATATTTTGCATAAATATGCCTTTTCATGTTTTCATCTACTTAACTGCAAATAGCTACAATGTACTTATATATATATATATATATATATATATATATATATATATATATATATATATATATACACACGATGAAGGAAGGCACTCACTGGTCTTTTCATCAAAAACTTTATTTAGCGTGACGTTTCGGGGACACACTCCCCTTCCTCAGACAAATATAAACCAAAAGTGACTGAACACAGGTATTTATTACACAGATATTTTGAGAGTAGGAGAATTTGTGCTCTATTTACACTCTCCTTATACTTTTATTACACCAGTATGATACATTTATTACTATACCTGACATGTCTTTTTCACTTTATATGGTTTTTCAATATGCTTTTTTTAAATATGCTTTTTCACATGTGTTTTTTCAAATGTTTTTTTAAATGTTTTTCAAATGTTTTTCAAATGTGTTTTTAAATGTGGGTAATATATACTATCTGTAAGATGAGTAGTTGTTACCACTTGCATGATTGATGCTGGTCACATGATTACAATGTTGTTGAGGATCACTATAGCAACTAGTTTTGGCGCAATTTTCACTGGGAGGGGCTTTTTTGGCTTTATAAGTTCAGTCACTTTTGGTTTATATTTGTCTGAGGAAGGGGCTTGTGTGCCCGAAACGTCACGCTAAATAAAGTTTTTGATGAAAAGACCAGTGAGTGCCTTCCTTCATCGTGTATATTTACCTGCTGGCACCCTGGCATTAGGATTTTAAAAGTGAGAGTGCTCTCTATCTACATATATAAATAACAGAATTTATGTTTACCTGATAAATTTCGTTCTCCTACGGTGTATCTGGTCCACGGCTTCATCCTTACTTGTGGGATATTCTCAATCCCTACAGGAAGTGGCAAAGAGAGCACACAGCAGAGCTGTCCATATAGCTCCCCTCAGGCTCCGCCCCCCCAGTCATTCGACCGACGGTTAGGAGAAAAAGGAGAACCATAGGGTGCAGTGGTGACTGTAGTTTACAAAAATAAATTTAAACCTGACCAAATGCCAGGGTGGGCCGTGGACCGGATACACCATAGGAGAAAGAAATTTATCAGGTAAACATAAATTCTGTTTTCTCCTACATTGGTGTATCCGGTCCATGGCTTCATCCTTACTTGTGGGAACCAATACCAAAGCTTTAGGACATGGATGAAGGGAGGGAACAAGTCAGGTAACCTAAACAGAAGGCACCACTGCTTGTAAAACCTTTCTCCCAAAAATAGCCTCCGAAGAAGCAAAAGTATCGAATTTGTAAAATTTAGCAAATGTACGCAGTGAAGACCAAGTCGCTGCCTTACAGATCTGTTCAACAGAAGCCTCATTCTTGAAAGCCCATGTGGAAGCCACAGCTCTAGTAGAGTGAGCTGTAATTCGTTCAGGAGGCTGCCTTCCAGCAGTCTCATAAGCCAACTGGATGATGCTTTTCAGCCAGAAAGACAGAGAGGTCGCAGTCGCCTTTTGACCGCTCCTCTTGCCAGAATAGACGAAAAACAAGGACAATGTTTGTCTGAAGTCTTAAGTTGCTTTTAGATAAAACTTTAAAGCATGAACCACATCAAGATTGTGAAACAGACGTTCCTTGTTAGAAACTAGATTAGGACACAGAGAAGGAACAACTATTTCCTGGTTGATATTCTTATTGGAACCCACTTTTGGAAGAAAACCAGGTTTGGTACGTAAAACGGCCTTGTCTGTATGAAACACCAGATAGGGTGAATTACACTGCAAAGCAGACAATTCAGAAACTCTTCTAGCAGAAGAAATAGCTACTAAAAACAAAACTTTCCAAGATAGTAACTAAGGCCTAGATTTGGAGTTCGGCGGTAGCCGTCAAAACCAGCGTTAGAGGCTCCTAACGCTGGTTTTGGCCGCCCGCTGGTATTTGGAGTCAGTGATTAAAGGGTCTAACGCTCACTTTTCAGCCGCGACTTTTCCATACCGCAGATCCCCCTACGCCATTTGCGTATCCTATCTTTTCAATGGGATCTTTCTAACGCCGGTATTTAGAGTTGTTTCTGAAGTTAGCGTTAGAGCTCTAACGACAAGATTCCAGCCGCCTGAAAATAGCAGGAGTTAAGAGCTTTCTGGCTAACGCCGGTTCATAAAGCTCTTAACTACTGTACCCTAAAGTACACTAACACCCATAAACTACCTATGTACCCCTAAACCGAGGTCCCCCCACACCGCCGCCACTCGATTAAAATTTTTAACCCCTAATCTGCCGACCGCCACCTACGTTATACTTATGTACCCCTAATCTGCTGCCCCTAACCCCGCCGACCCCTGTATTACATTTATTAACCCCTAACCTGCCCCCCACAACGTCGCCGCCAGCTACTTAAAATAATTAACCCCTAATCTTCCGACCGCAAAGCGCCGCCACCTACGTTATCCCTATGTACCCCTAATCTGCTACCCCTAACACCGCCGACCCCTATATTATATTTATTAACCCCTAATCTGCCCCCCTCAACGTCGCCGACACCTTCCTACACTTATTAACCCCTAATCTGCCAAGCGGACCTGAGCGCTACTATAATAAAGTTATTAACCCCTAACCCGCCTCACATAAATCATAAATAGTATTAACCCCTAATCTGCCCTCCCTAACATCGCCAACACCTAACTTCAATTATTAACCCCTAATCTGACGACCGGAGCTCACCGCTATTCTAATAAATTGATTAACCCCTAAAGCTAAGTCTAACCCTAACACTAACACCCCCCTAAGTTAAATATAATTTAAATCTAACAAAATTAATTAACTCTTATTAAATAAATGATTCCTATTTAAAGCTAAATACTTACCTGTAAAATAAATCCTAATATAGCTACAATATAAATTATAATTATATTATAGCTATTTTAGGATTAATATTTATTTTACAGGCAACTTTGTAATTATTTTAACCAGGTACAATAGCTATTAAATAGTTAAGAACTATTTAATAGTTACCTAGTTAAAATAATAACAAATTTACCTGTAAAATAAATCCTAACCTAAGATATAATTAAACCTAACACTACCCTATCAATAAAATAATTAAATAAACTACCTACAATTACCTACAATTAACCTAACACTACACTATCAATAAATTAATTAAACACAATTGCTACAAATAAATACAATTAAATAAACTAGCTAAAGTACAAAAAATAAAAAAGAACTAAGTTACAAAAAATAATAAAATATTTACAAACATAAGAAAAATCTTACAACAATTTTAAACTAATTATACCTACTCTAAGCCCCCTAATAAAATAACAAAGCCCCCCAAAATAAAAATGCCCTACCCTATTCTAAATTAAAAAAGTTACAAGCTCTTTTACCTTACCAGCCCTGAACAGGGCCCTTTGCGGGGCATGCCCCAAGGATTTCAGCTCTTTTGCCTGTAAAAAAAAACATACCATACCCCCCCCAACATTACAACCCACCACCCACATACCCCTAATCTAACCCAAACCCCCCTTAAATAAACCTAACACTAAGCCCCTGAAGATCTTCCTACCTTGTCTTCACCATACCAGGTTCACCGATCCGTCCTGGCTCCAACATCTTCATCCAACCCAAGCGGGGGTTGGCGATACATCATCCGGTGCTGAAGAGGTCCAGAAGAGGCTCCAAAGTCTTCCTCCTATCCGGCAAGAAGAGGACATCCGGACCGGCAAACATCTTCTCCAAGCGGCATCTTCAATCTTCTTCCATCCGGTGCGGAGCGGGTCCATCTTGAAGCAGGCGACGCGGATCCATCCTCTTCTTCCGTTGTCTCCCGACGAATGACGGTTCCTTTAAGGGACGTCATCCAAGATGGCGTCCCTCGAATTACGATTGGCTGATAGGATTCTATCAGCCAATCGGAATTAAGGTAGGAATTTTCTGATTGGCTGATGGAATCAGCCAATCAGAATCAAGTTCAATCCGATTGGCTGATCCAATCAGCCAATCAGATTGAGCTCGCATTCTATTGGCTGTTCCGATCAGCCAATAGAATGCGAGCTCAATCTGATTGGCTGATTGGATCAGCCAATCGGATTGAACTTTATTCTGATTGGCTGATTAGTGAGGCGGATTAGGGGTTAATAACTTTATTATAGTAGCGCTCAGGTCCGCTCGGCAGATTAGGGGTTAATAAGTGTAGGCAGGTGTCGGCGACGTTGAGGGGGGCAGATTAGGGGTTAATAAATATAATATAGGGGTCGGCGATGTTAGGGCAGCAGATTAGGGGTACATAGGGATAACGTAGGTTGCGGCGGTTTACGGAGCGGCAGATTAGGGGTTAAAAAAAATATGCAGGGGTCAGCGATAGCGGGGGCGGCAGATTAGGGGTTAATAAGTGTAAGGTTAGGGGTGTTTAGACTCGGGGTACATGTTAGGGTGTTAGGTGCAGACGTAGGAAGTGTTTCCCCATAGGAAACAATGGGGCTGCGTTAGGAGCTGAACGCTGCTTTTTTGCAGGTGTTAGGTTTTTTTTCAGCTCAAACAGCCCCATTGTTTCCTATGGGAGAATCGTGCACGAGCACGTTTTTGAGGCCGGCCGCGTCCGTAAGCAACTCTGGTATCGAGAGTTGCATTTGCGGTAAAAATGCTCTACGCTCCTTTTTTGGAGCCTAACGCAGCATTTGATTAAACTCTCGATACCAGAGTTAAATTTATGGTGCGGCCAGAAAAAAGCCCGCGGAGCGTTAACAGCCCTTTTACCGCCGAACTCCAAATCTAGGCCTTAATATCTATGGAATGTAGAGGTTCAAACGGAACCCCTTGAAGAACTGAAAGAACTAAATTTAGACTCCATGGAGGAGCCACAGGTCTGTAGACAGGCTTGATTCTGACTAAAGCTTGTACAAACGCCTGAATAACTGGAATGGCTGCCAGACGCTTGTGTAACAAAACAGACAGAGCAGATATCTGTCCTTTTAAGGAACTAGCTGACAGACCTTTCTCCAATCCTTCTTGGAGAAAAGATAGTATCCTTGGAATCCTAATCTTACTCCATGAGTAACCCTTGGATTCACACCAGCAAAGATATTTCCGCCATATCTTATGGTAAATTTTCCTGGTGACAGGCTTTCTAGCCTGGATCAGAGTATCTATAACTGATTCCGAAAACCCACGCTTAGCTAGAATCAAGCGTTCAATCTCCAAGCAGTCAGTTGCAGAGAAACTAGGTTTGGATGTTCGAATGGACCTTGAATTAGAAGGTCCGGGCTCAAAGGCAGCTTCCATGGTGGAACCGATGACATATTCACCAGGTCTGCATACCAAGTCCTGCGTGGTCACGCAGGAGCTATCAGAATTACCGAAGCCTTCTCCTGTTTGATCCTGGCTACTAGCCGGGGGAGAAGGGGAAACGGTGGAAAGACATAAGCTAGATTGAACGACCAAGGCGCTACTAAGGCATCTACCAATATCGCCTTGGGATCCCTGGACCTGGACCCGTAACGTGGAACTTTGGAGTTCTGACGTGACGCCATCAGATCCAGATCTGGAATGCCCCATAGCTGGGTCAGCTGAGCAAAAACCTCCGGGTGGAGTTCCCACTCCCCCGGATGGAAAGTCTGACGACTCGGATAATCCGCTTCCCAGTTGTCCACTCCTGGGATGTGAATTGCTGATAGATGGCAGGAGTGATCCTCTGCCCATTTGATGATCTTGTATACCTCCCTCATCGCCAGGGAACTCTTTGTTCCCCCCCTGATGATTGATGTACGCTACAGTCGTCATGTTGTCCGACTGAAATCTGATGAATTTGGCCTCCGCTAGTTGAGGCCATGCCTGGAGCGCATTGAATATTGCTCTCAATTCCAAAATGTTTATCGGGAGAAGAGATTCTTCCCGAGACCATAGACCCTGAGCCTTCAGGGACTCCCAGACCATGCCCCAGCCTAAGAGGCTGGCATCGGTCATGACAATGATCCACTCTGGTCTGCGGAAACTCATTCCCTAAAACAGGTGATCCTGAGACAACCACCAGAGAAGTGAGTCTCTGGTTTTCTGATCCATCTGAATCTGGGGAGACAAATCTGCATAATCCCCATTCCATTGTTTGAGCATGCACAGTTGCAATGGTCTTAAATGAATTCGAGCAAAGGGAACCACGTCCATTGCCGCAACCATTAGTCCTATTACCTCCATGCACTGAGCTATGGAGGGTTGAGGAATGGATTGAAGAACTCAACAAGTGTTCAAAAGTTTTAATTTCCTGACCTCTGTCAGAAAGATTTTCATTTCTACAGAGTCTATTATTGTTCCCAGGAAGGGGACCCTTGTGAACGGGGACAGAGAACTTTTTTCTATGTTCACCTTCCACCCGTGAGACCTTAGAAAGGCTAGAACAATGTCCGTATGAGCCCTTGCTTTGTGAAAGGACAACGCCTGTATTAAAATGTCGTCTAGGTAAGGTGCTACTGCAATGCCCCTTGGCCTTAGCACCGCTAGAAGGGACCCTAGCACCTTTGTGAAAATTCTGGGAGCAGTGGCCAATCCGAAGGGAAGAGCCACAAACTGGTAATGCTTGTCCAGAAAGGCGAACCTCAGGAACTGATGGTGATCTTTGTGGATAGGAATATCCAGGTACGCATCCTTTAGGTCCATGGTAGTCATATATTGACCCTCCTGGATCATTGGTAAAATTGTCCAAATGGTTTCCATTTTGAATGATGGTACTCTGAGGAATTTGTTTAGGATCTTTAAGTCCAGAATTGGCCTGAAAGTTCCTTCCTTTTTGGGAACTACAAACAGGTTTGAGTAAAATCCCAGTCCTTGTTCTGCTGTTGGAACTGGGTGTATTACTCCCATTTTTAAAAAGTCTTCTACGCAATGTAAGAATGCCTGTCTCTTTATCTGGTCTAAAGACCCTTGGAGGAAGGTCCTTGAATTCTAGAAGATACCCCTGAGAGACAATTTCTAGTGCCCAGGGGTCCAGAACATCCCTTTCCCAGGCCTGAGCAAAGAGAGAAAGTCTGCCCCCTACTAGATCCGGTCCCAGATCGGGGGCTACCCCTTCATGCTGTCTTGGTAGCAGCAGCAGGTTTTTTGGCCTGTTTACCCTTATTCCAGCCTTGCAATGGTTTCCATGCTGGTTTGGGCTGGGGTGCGTTACCCTCTTGCCTAGTGGCTGTAGAGGTAGAAGCGGTCCGTTCCTGAAATTGTGAAAGGAATGAAAATTAGACTTATTTTTAGCTTTGAAAGGTCTATCCTGTGGAAGGACATGGCCCTTTCCCCCAGTGATATCTGAAATAATTTCTTTCAACTCTGGCCCGAATAGGGTTTAACCCTTGAAAGGAATATTAAGCAATTTTGTTTTGGACGACACATCTGCCGACCACGATTTTAGCCAAAGCACTCTACGTGCCACTATTGCGAAACCAGAATTTTTCGCTGTTAATTTAGCAAACTGAAAAGCGGCATCTGTAATGAAAGAATTGGCCAACTTCAGGGCGTGAATTCTATCCATGACTTCATCATAAGAAGTCTCCTTCTGGAGCGAGTTTTCTAATTCCTCAAACCAAAAAGCAGCTGCAGTGGTTGCAGGAATAATGCAAGAAATTGGTTGAAGAAGAAAAACTTGTTGAACAAAAATTTTCTTAAGTAAACCTTCTAATTTTTTATCCATAGGATCTTTGAAAGCGCAACTGTCTTCTATTTGTATAGTCGTGCGCTTAGCTAGCATTGAAACTGCCCCCTCTACCTTAGGGACCGTCTGCCACGCGTCCCATCTGGGGTCAACAATGGGGAACATTTTCTTAAATATAGGAGGGGGAACAAAAGGTACACCTGGATTCTCCCACTCCTTATTCACTATATCCGCCACCCTCTTAGGTATCGTAAACGCATCAGTGTGTACTGGGACCTCTAAGAATTTATCCATTTTACACAATTTTTCTGGGACCACCAAAGGGTCACAATCATCAAGTGTAGCTAGGACCTCCTTAAGTAGGGCGCGGAGGTGTTCTAGCTTAAATTTAAATGCTATGGTATCAGGCTCTGCCTGCTGAGAAACTTTTCCTGTGTCAGAAATTTCTCCCTCAGACAGGCCCTCCCTCACCGCCAAGTCAGATTGATGTGAGGGCACTACAGATAAATTATCCTCTGTGTCTGCTTGCTCATTTTCTGTATTTAAAAGTGAGTACACGCCTAAGTGGAAATGTCCAAATTGGGCCCAATTAGCCACTTTCCCTCTCCGGTGTCATGTGACTCATTAGTGTTACAATGTCTAAGGTGTGAATAGGGAGCAGGTGTGTTAAATTTGATGTTATCACTCTCACACTCTCTCATACTGGTCACTGAAAGTTCAAAATGGCACCTCATGGCAAAGAACTGTCTGAGGATCTGAAAAAAAGAATTGTTGCTCTACATAAAGATGGCCTAGGCTATTAGAAGACTGCCAAGACCCTGAAACTGAGCTGCAGCACGGTGGGCAAGACCATACAGCGGTTTCACAGGACAGGTTCCACTCAGAACAGGCCTCGCCATGGTCGACCAAAGAAGATAAGTGCACGTGCTCAGTGTCATATCCAGAGGTTGTCTTTGGGAAATAGATAAATCAGTGCTCCCAGCATTGCTTCAGAAGTTGAAGGGGTGGGAGGTTAGCCTGCCAATGCTCACACCATACGCCACACACTGCATCAAATTGGTCTGCATGGCTGTCGTCCCAGAAGGAAGCCTCTTCTAAAGATGATGCACAAGAAAGCCTGCAAACAGTTTGCTGAAGACAAGCAGACTAAGGACATGGATTACTGGAACCATGTCCTGTGGTCCACTGAGACCAAGATAAACTTATTTGGTTCAGATTATGTCAAGCGTGTGTGCTTGCAACCAGGTGAGGAGTACAAAGACAAGTGTGTCTTGCCTACAGTCAAGCATGGTGGTGGAAGTGGCATGGTTTGGGCCTGCATGAGTGCTGCCGGCACTGGGTTGCTACAGTTCATTGAGGGAACCATGAATGACAACATGTACTGTGACATACTGAAGCAGAGAATGATCCCCTCCCTTCAGAGACTGTGCTGCAGGGCAATATTCCAACATGATAACGACCCCAGACACACCTCCAAGACGACCAGTGCCTTACTAAAGACGCTGAGGGTAAAGGTGATGGACTGGCCAAGCATGCCTCCAGACATAAACCCTATTGAGCATCTGTGGGGCATCCTCAAATGTAAGGTGGAGGAGCGCAAGGTCTCTAACATCCACAAGCTCTGTGATGTCGTCATGGAGGAGTGGAAGAGGACTCCAGTGGCAACCTATTTATAAATATTTAGAACATATTTTGCATAAATATGCCTTTTCATGTTTTCATCTACTTAACTGCAAATAGCTACAATGTACTTATACAGTGAGGCCTCGGTTTACGAATTTAATTCGTTCTCCGGGTCGTTTCGTATTGCGAAAAATTCGTAAACCGAAACACGGTTTTCCATAGGAATGCATTGAAAATCAATTAATGCGTTCCGGAGGTCCGAAAAAATTCAAGTAAAGTGTCCAAAAAAGGCTCCAAAAGGCTCCAAAAGGCTTAACAACTTGCTGCAAATGGCTCCAATGTCTCCAAAAGGCTCCACAACTTGCTGCAAATGGCTCCAAAAGGCTTAACAACTTGCTGCAAATGGCTCAAAAGGCTCAACAACTTGCTGCAAAATGGCTCCAAAACCTCTCCAACACCTCTACACTGGTACCCAAACTTCATTAATTCAATCATACTTGAGTATGCAGGGGGCACAGGGGCCACTGGTTTCGTATTGCGAAAAATATTCGTAAACCGAGGGGGGCAAACCGGCATTTTGACCGGCATTTTGTTTCGTATTGCGAAAAAAATTCGTAAACCGAGTCAAATTTTCTTCAAATTTCGATTTCGTAAACCGAAATTTCGTATACCGAGTCGTGCGTAAACCGGGGCCTCACTGTATATATATATATATACAGTATATATATATATATATATATATATATACACACGATGAAGGAAGGCACTCACTGGTCTTTTCATCAAAAACTTTATTTAGCGTGACGTTTCGGGGACACACTCCCCTTCCTCAGACAAATATAAACCAAAAGTGACTGAACACAGGTATTTATTACACAGATATTTTGAGAGTAGGATAATTTGTGCTCTATTTACACTCTCCTTATACTTTTATTACACCAGTATGATACATTTATTACTATACCTGACATGTCTTTTTCACTTTATATGGTTTTTCAAATGTTTTTTTAAATGTTTTTCAAATGTGTTTTTTAAATGTGGGTAATATATACTATCTGTAAGATGAGTAGTTGTTACCACTTGCATGATTGATGCTGGTCACATGATTACAATGTTGTTGAGGATCACTATAGCAACTAGTTTTGGCGCAATTTTCACTGGGAGGGGCTTTTTTGGCTTTATAAGTTCAGTCACTTTTGGTTTATATTTGTCTGAGGAAGGGGCTTGTGTGCCCGAAACGTCACGCTAAATAAAGTTTTTGATGAAAAGACCAGTGAGTGCCTTCCTTCATCGTGTATATTTACCTGCTGGCACCCTGGCATTAGGATTTTAAAAGTGAGAGTGCTCTCTATCTACATATATAAATAACAGAATTTATGTTTACCTGATAAATTTCGTTCTCCTACGGTGTATCTGGTCCACGGCTTCATCCTTACTTGTGGGATATTCTCAATCCCTACAGGAAGTGGCAAAGAGAGCACACAGCAGAGCTGTCCATATAGCTCCCCTCAGGCTCCACCCCCCCAGTCATTCGACCGACGGTTAGGAGAAAAAGGAGAACCATAGGGTGCAGTGGTGACTGTAGTTTACAAAAATAAATTTAAACCTGACCAAATGCCAGGGTGGGCCGTGGACCGGATACACCATAGGAGAAAGAAATTTATCAGGTAAACATAAATTCTGTTTTCTCCTACATTGGTGTATCCGGTCCACGGCTTCATCCTTACTTGTGGGAACCAATACCAAAGCTTTAGGACATGGATGAAGGGAGGGAACAAGTCAGGTAACCTAAACAGAAGGCACCACTGCTTGTAAAACCTTTCTCCCAAAAATAGCCTCCGAAGAAGCAAAAGTATCGAATTTGTAAAATTTAGCAAATGTACGCAGTGAAGACCAAGTCGCTGCCTTACAGATCTGTTCAACAGAAGCCTCATTCTTGAAAGCCCATGTGGAAGCCACAGCTCTAGTAGAGTGAGCTGTAATTCGTTCAGGAGGCTGCCTTCCAGCAGTCTCATAAGCCAACTGGATGATGCTTTTCAGCCAGAAAGACAGAGAGGTCGCAGTCGCCTTTTGACCGCTCCTCTTGCCAGAATAGACGAAAAACAAGGACAATGTTTGTCTGAAGTCTTAAGTTGCTTTTAGATAAAACTTTAAAGCATGAACCACATCAAGATTGTGAAACAGACGTTCCTTGTTAGAAACTGGATTAGGATACAGAGAAGGAACAACTATTTCCTGGTTGATATTCTTATTGGAACCCACTTTTGGAAGAAAACCAGGTTTGGTACGTAAAACGGCCTTGTCTGTATGAAACACCAGATAGGGTGAATTACACTGCAAAGCAGACAATTCAGAAACTCTTCTAGCAGAAGAAATAGCTACTAAAAACAAAACTTTCCAAGATAGTAACTTAATATCTATGGAATGTAGAGGTTCAAACGGAACCCCTTGAAGAACTGAAAGAACTAAATTTAGACTCCATGGAGGAGCCACAGGTCTGTACACAGGCTTGATTCTGACTAAAGCCTGTACAAACGCCTGAATAACTGGAATGGCTGCCAGACGCTTGTGTAACAAAACAGACAGAGCAGATATCTGTCCTTTTAAGGAACTAGCTGACAGACCTTTCTCCAATCCTTCTTGGAGAAAAGATAGTATCCTTGGAATCCTAATCTTACTCCATGAGTAACCCTTGGATTCACACCAGCAAAGATATTTCCGCCATATCTTATGGTAAATTTTCCTGGTGACAGGCTTTCTAGCCTGGATCAGAGTATCTATAACTGATTCCGAAAACCCACGCTTAGCTAGAATCAAGCGTTCAATCTCCAAGCAGTCAGTTGCAGAGAAACTAGGTTTGGATGTTCGAATGGACCTTGAATTAGAAGGTCCTGCCTCAAAGGCAGCTTCCATGGTGGAACCGATGACATATTCACCAGGTCTGCATACCAAGTCCAGCGTGGTCACGCAGGAGCTATCAGAATTACCGAAGCCTTCTCCTGTTTGATCCTGGCTACTAGCCGGGGGAGAAGGGGAAATGGTGGAAAGACATAAGCTAGATTGAACGACCAAGGCGCTACTAAGGCATCTACCAATATCGCCTTGGGATCCCTGGACCTGGACCCGTAACGTGGAACTTTGGAGTTCTGACGTGACACCATCAGATCCAGATCTGGAATGCCCCATAGCTGGGTCAGCTGAGCAAAAACCTCCGGGTGGAGACAGGTGATCCTGAGACAACCACCAGAGAAGTGAGTCTCTGGTTTTCTGGTCCATCTGAATCTGGGGAGACAAATCTGCATAATCCCCATTCCATTGTTTGACCATACAGCGGTTTCACAGGACAGGTTCCACTCAGAACAGGCCTCGCCATGGTCGACCAAAGAAGATAAGTGCACGTGCTCAGTGTCATAGCCAGAGGTTGTCTTTGGGAAATAGATAAATCAGTGCTCCCAGCATTGCTTCAGAAGTTGAAGGGGTGGGAGGTTAGCCTGTCAATGCTCACACCATACGCCACACACTGCATCAAATTGGTCTGCATGGCTGTCGTCCCAGAAGGAAGCCTCTTCTAAAGATGATGCACAAGAAAGCCTGCAAACAGTTTGCTGAAGACAAGCAGACTAAGGACATGGATTACTGGAACCATGTCCTGTGGTCCACTGAGACCAAGATAAACTTATTTGGTTCAGATGATGTCAAGCGTGTGTGCTTGCAACCAGGTGAGGAGTACAAAGACAAGTGTGTCTTGCCTACAGTCAAGCATGGTGGTGGGAGTGGCATGGTCTGGGCCTGCATGAGTGCTGCCGGCACTGGGTTGCTACAGTTCATTGAGGGAACCATGAATGACAACATGTACTGTGACATACTGAAGCAGAGAATGATCCCCTCCCTTCAGAGACTGTGCTGCAGGGCAATATTCCAACATGATAACGACCCCAGACACACCTCCAAGACGACCAGTGCCTTGCTAAAGACGCTGAGGGTAAAGGTGATGGACTGGCCAAGCATGCCTCCAGACATAACCCCTATTGAGCATCTGTGGGGCATCCTCAAATGTAAGGTGGAGGAGCGCAAGGTCTCTAACATCCACAAGCTCTGTGATGTCGTCATGGAGGAGTGGAAGAGGACTCCAGTGGCAACCTATTTATAAATATTTAGAACATATTTTGCATAAATATGCCTTTTCATGTTTTCATCTACTTAACTGCAAATAGCTACAATGTACTTATATATATACGATGAAGGAAGGCACTCACTGGTCTTTTCATGAAAAACTTTATTTAGCGTGACGTTTCGGGGACACACTCCCCTTCCTCAGACAAATATAAACCAAAAGTGACTGAACACAGGTATTTATTACACAGATATTTTGAGAGTAGGAGAATTTGTGCACTATTTACACTATCCTTATACTTTTATTACACCAGTATGATACATTTATTACTATACCTGACATGTCTTTTTCACTTTATATGGTTTTTCAATATGCTTTTTTAAATATGCTTTTTCACATATGTTTTTTCAAATGTTTTTTTAAATGTTTTTCAAATGTTTTTCAAATGTGTTTTTTAAATGTGGGTAATATATACTATCTGTAAGATGAGTAGTTGTTACCACTTGCATGATTGATGCTGGTCACATGATTACAATGTTGTTGAGGATCACTATAGCAACAAGTTTTGGCGCAATTTTCACTGGGAGGGGCTTTTTTGGCTTTATAAGTTCAGTCACTTTTGGTTTATATTTGTCTGAGGAAGGGGCTTGTGTGCCCGAAACGTCACGCTAAATAAAGTTTTTGTATGAAAAGACCAGTGAGTGCCTTCCTTCATCGTGTATATTTACCTGCTGGCACCCTGGCATTAGGATTGATCCTGGCTACTAGCCGGGGGAGAAGGGGAAATGGTGGAAAGACATAAGCTAGATTGAACGACCAAGGCGCTACTAAGGCATCTACCAATATCGCCTTGGGATCCCTGGACCTGGACCCGTAACGTGGAACTTTGGAGTTCTGACGTGACGCCATCAGATCCAGATCTGGAATGCCCCATAGCTGGGTCAGCTGAGCAAAAACCTCCGGGTGGAGTTCCCACTCCCCCGGATGGAAAGTCTGACGACTCAGATAATCCGCTTCCCAGTTGTCCACTCCTGGGATGTGAATTGCTGATAGATGGCAGGAGTGATCCTCTGCCCATTTGATGATCTTGGATACCTCCCTCATCGCCAGGGAACTCTTTGTTCCCCCCCTGATGATTGATGTACGCTACAGTCGTCATGTTGTCCGACTGAAATCTGATGAATTTGGCCTCCGCTAGTTGAGGCCATGCCTGGAGCGCATTGAATATTGCTCTCAATTCCAAAATGTTTATCGGGAGAAGAGATTCTTCCCGAGACCATAGACCCTGAGCCTTCAGGGACTCCCAGACCATGCCCCAGCCTAAGAGGCTGGCATCGGTCATGACAATGATCCACTCTGGTCTGCGGAAACTCATTCCCTGAGACAGGTGATCCTGAGACAACCACCAGAGAAGTGAGTCTCTGGTTTTCTGGTCCATCTGAATCTGGGGAGACAAATCTGCATAATCCCCATTCCATTGTTTGAGCATGCACAGTTGCAATGGTCTTAAATGAATTCGAGCAAAGGGAACCACGTCCATTGCCGCAACCATTAGTCCTATTACCTCCATGCACTGAGCTATGGAGGGTTGAGGAATGGATTGAAGAACTCAACAAGTGTTCAAAAGTTTTAATTTCCTGACCTCTGTCAGAAAGATTTTCATTTCTACAGAGTCTATTATTGTTCCCAGGAAGGGGACCCTTGTGAACGGGGACAGAGAACTTTTTTCTATGTTCACCTTCCACCCGTGAGACCTTAGAAAGGCTAGAACAATGTCCGTATGAGCCCTTGCTTTGTGAAAGGACAACGCCTGTATTAAAATGTCATCTAGGTAAGGTGCTACTGCAATGCCCCTTGGCCTTAGCACCGCTAGAAGGGACCCTAGCACCTTTGTGAAAATTCTGGGAGCAGTGGCCAATCCGAAGGGAAGAGCCACAAACTGGTAATGCTTGTCCAGAAAGGCGAACCTCAGGAACTGATGGTGATCTTTGTGGATAGGAATATCCAGGTACGCATCCTTTAGGTCCACGGTAGTCATATATTGACCCTCCTGGATCATTGGTAAAATTGTCCAAATGGTTTCCATTTTGAATGATGGTACTCTGAGGAATTTGTTTAGGATCTTTAAGTCCAGAATTGGCCTGAAAGTTCCTTCCTTTTTGGGAACTACAAACAGGTTTGAGTAAAATCCCAGTCCTTGTTCTGCTGTTGGAACTGGGTGTATTACTCCCATTTTTAAAAGGTCTTCTACGCAATGTAAGAATGCCTGTCTCTTTATCTGGTCTAAAGACCCTTGGAGGAAGGTCCTTGAATTCTAGAAGATACCCCTGAGAGACAATTTCTAGTGCCCAGGGGTCCAGAACATCCCTTTCCCAGGCCTGAGCAAAGAGAGAAAGTCTGCCCCCTACTAGATCCGGTCCCAGATCGGGGGCTACCCCTTCATGCTGTCTTGGTAGCAGCAGCAGGTTTTTTGGCCTGTTTACCCTTATTCCAGCCTTGCAATGGTTTCCATGCTGGTTTGGGCTGGGGTACGTTACCCTCTTGCCTAGTGGCTGTAGAGGTAGAAGCGGTCCGTTCCTGAAATTGTGAAAGGAATGAAAATTAGACTTATTTTTAGCTTTGAAAGGTCTATCCTGTGGAAGGACATGGCCCTTTCCCCCAGTGATATCTGAAATAATTTCTTTCAACTCTGGCCCGAATAGGGTTTAACCCTTGAAAGGAATATTAAGCAATTTTGTTTTGGACGACACATCTGCCGACCACGATTTTAGCCAAAGCACTCTACGTGCCACTATTGCGAAACCAGAATTTTTCGCCGCTAATTTAGCTAACTGAAAAGCGGCATCTGTAATGAAAGAATTGGCCAACTTCAGGGCGTGAATTCTATCCATGACTTCATCATAAGAAGTCTCCTTCTGGAGCGAGTTTTCTAATTCCTCAAACCAAAAAGCAGCTGCAGTGGTTGCAGGAATAATGCAAGAAATTGGTTGAAGAAGAAAAACTTGTTGAACAAAAATTTTCTTAAGTAAACCTTCTAATTTTTTATCCATAGGATCTTTGAAAGCGCAACTGTCTTCTATTTGTATAGTCGTGCGCTTAGCTAGCATTGAAACTGCCCCCTCTACCTTAGGGACCGTCTGCCACGCGTCCCATCTGGGGTCAACAATGGGGAACATTTTCTTAAATATAGGAGGGGGAACAAAAGGTACACCTGGATTCTCCCACTCCTTATTCACTATATCCGCCACCCTCTTAGGTATCGTAAACGCATCAGTGTGTACTGGGACCTCTAAGAATTTATCCATTTTACACAATTTTTCTGGGACCACCAAAGGGTCACAATCATCAAGTGTAGCTAGGACCTCCTTAAGTAGGGCGCGGAGGTGTTCTAGCTTAAATTTAAATGCTATGGTATCAGGCTCTGCCTGCTGAGAAACTTTTCCTGTGTCAGAAATTTCTCCCTCAGACAGGCCCTCCCTCACCGCCAAGTCAGATTGATGTGAGGGCACTACAGATAAATTATCCTCTGTGTCTGCTTGCTCATTTTCTGTATTTAAAACTGAGCAATCACGCTTCCTAGGAAAAGCTGGCAGTTTGGATAAAAATGCTTCAAGAGAATTATCCATTTCTGCTGCTAACTGTTGCATAGTAATAGCAATTGGTGCGCTAGATGTACTGGGCATCGCTTGCACGGGCATAGCTGGTGTTGACACAGAAGGAGAGGATAGTGAGCTATCCTCACTACCTTCAGCTAAAGAATCATCTTGGGTTATATCTTTAAGCGTGATTGTACGGTCCTTAAGCTGTTTGGACGCTATGGCACACTTCACACATAAATTTAATGAGGGAACCACCTTGGCCTTTGAACATACAGAACATAGGTTATCTGAAGGGTCAGACATGTTTGACACACTTAAACAGATCTTCAATGCAATAAAAATTATTTTTGACAAAAACGTTAATGTCTTTAAATAATAAAAGTGCACACTTTATTACTGAAACATCAAAAAACCATCAAATAAACATCCGATTTTAATAAAATTTTCACCAAAGTGTCTTAACCCTTTGAAAAGATTGCACACAAATTTTCAGACCAATTAACCCCTTAATGCCCAAACCGGAGCTAATAACAGCAATTAACTGGTTAAAAACACTACAGTACTATACCACAGCTTCCACTGTGGCCTTTACCTTCCTTAGGGATTATTTTAGTAGGAAATAAGCCTCTCTGGAGTCTTTTCTGATGCCTCTGGACTCCCCACGTGAAGCTGCATGAACTGCCTAGTCAAAACAACTGCGCAATTGAGGCGCGAAAATGAGGCCTCCTCCCTCTTCATTCCAGAGTGGAGGGGCCTTTCTGACTAGATTAGGTGTCCAAATAAGTGCCAGGCATAAATTAAACCCCAAAAGTGTTTTAAAGTCTGAAAAAACACCTTATTTATAGTGAAAACATGCTAAAAAGCAATCGATTAAGCCCACAATAGTGTCAACCAGCATAGAGCTGTTAATATAAGCCATAATTTTATACAGAGTCTAAGAAAAATGGCTTACCTATCCCAGAGGTGATTGCTGACAGTCTTCTAGCATTACTAGGTCTTGTTAGAAAAATGACTGATCATACCTGAAGCAGTTAAGCCTCCAAACTGTTCCCCCCAACGGAAGTTCTCTGGTTTCAACAGTCCTGCGTGGGAACAGCAATGGATTTTAGTTATTGGTGCTAAAATCATATTCCTCTCGGCAGAAATCTTCATCACTTTCTGCTGCAGAGTAAATAGTACAAGCCGGCAATATTTTAAAATAACAAACTCTTGATAGAAGAATAAAAAACTACAACTAAACACCACATACTCTTTACCACCCCCATGGAGATGCTACTAGTTAGAGTGGCAAAGAGAATGACTGGGGGGGCGGAGCCTGCGGGGAGCTATATGGACAGCTCTGCTGTGTGCTCTCTTTGCCACTTCCTGTAGGGATTGAGAATATCCCACAAGTAAGGATGAAGACGTGGACCGGATACACCAATGTAGGAGAAATATATATATATACAATATTGAATTTGGGGAAGAGACCTATAATCTTTCTATACCATATTGAAAAAGCCCCTAAAGTAAATTCCCAGTAAAGGAAAATACTGGTGCAGACCCTGTTTGCAAGATATCCTCCTAACAGAGGTTGCTACAAACCCATCACAACATAGAAGTCAAAATATTCAACATTTGATACATAATAATCATACCATAACATCCTAAAATAATCTAAAAAAGTGTATGCATATTTTACTAAACACTCTTACTTTGTTGCAAGCAATATAAGCATACTGTCACTTTAAGGAAAGCAAAAAACTGATGCACCTTTATAATGGAAATGTTCTCTTCTCATCAAAGGCAGTCCCATGAAAATAAAGAGGTGCACCTTATTTTATATATGAAACTCTGATAAGGAATATAAAGCTGGGGTACGTTTAGAGACATAAAGCCTGCTGACCGCGGTTTCCACCGCACTTAAGGTCTATAGACTGCATCTTCTTTTAAGTGTCACTTTTTATTAAATCAGTTTAGTTTCCCCCGCAAATTTTTCACATAGGATCTTACTTATGGGGCTAGTCACTGTGAGAATACATATTACCTCCTTCAGAGCTGCTTGAAAAGTTCACTGTTCTCCACCTGCTCATCCATTATGCTGCTAACAGCTAAAACCACGCTGTTTAAACAAAATGCTCTGCAGCATATGCTCTCCTGAGCCTATTACTGGTTGTTTAGAACGTGATCATCTGGGTCAGGTAACTGGTTTGTGATGTCATCTTTTTCACTTAAATATGAGAACCCCAAAGTGATGCTTTTATGAACAAACAAACTTGAATAAAAGGTTTTTCTTTTCCTCTTACTTGATGTTGATTCCTTTACTCAGAGAGATTAGCTTGCTCCTTAAAACTGTCCTCTCATGAAGACTCTGCCAACAACATGTTTGTTACTCCCCTGCTTACAATCTGAACTGGACCTCTAGTAATGGGCAATAACACTTCCTACAATACACTAAACATAAGACTGTCAGCGGTCCTGCTGTGTGATCACCCCGCAATGCGTGTAACACATGGTGCTTACATTTCTGTGTGGTTTGCTCTGGGGTTATTTAGTTCCCCTCAGCAGAAATAGGACTATTGCACCTGAAGTGGGTGAGACTCTGTGACAGAGGAGGATTCTCAGGCCCAAAGGCAACCATTTAACCCTTCATTAGATTTAATTTGCTTTCATTAACAAAAGTGTAAAGATTATATACATATAAATATAGTGTGCATATATATATATATATATATATATATATATATATATAATATTAATTGTGAGCGGGTTGAAAGTCTTGGTGAGTTCCCACACTTTTTTTTTGTAGGACTTTACCCCTGCACATACATATTCATCTTTAGACGTGTATATGTATGTATTTCTATGTTAAAGCCCTTTGCCTGACTTTTTTTTTTGCCTGACACTTAGGACCTCATATCTTTGAGACCTCATAACTTTTTTGTGCAATTATTTAAAAATATTTTTTAGCAGATAGTGTTATTATCAATGCAACTGTACTTTTCAATGTATTTTTGATGTTTTTTTTTACACTTTTTTGTTTCGCAAAACAGTTAGCCAGAGCTTTAAGGATACGCTGTGCTGACGCATGTTAACTTAAATTGTGCTCAAGCGATCGTGTTTACTGTCAACTTGAAATACAAGCACTATACCTGACAGGCACAAACAGACGTGATAGACCCCTTTTTGCTTGCGCGTAACTGCTAGTGTGCCACTCGTAATCTGGCATTCAATTAGCAGTAGATGAACACTCAGTTGGATTAAATTCTAGAAGAATACATAAATTATGAGCATCATATAACATATTATTTGTGTACACATCCAGATAAATCAATTTCTCACAGAATGACACTTGCAAGATGCTAGACACCAACCAGTGGTATTAGTGATTGCACTGAGATATCTGAGTTCCTCAGCTAACTCCTATTACATCTAGACACTAGGGGGCCGATTTATCATTTGTCTGGCGGACATGATCGGCTGTATCGATTATGTCCGCCAGACAATCTTTAAATGCCAACAGCATGCGTGGTGAACTGCTTGTCCAATGCTGCCCCCTGCAGATTCAAGGCCAATCGGTGGCTAGCAGGGGGTGTCAATCAATCCGATCGTATGCGATGGGGTGGATTGCTGTCCACAGCCTTAGAGGCAGCAGACAAGTTAAGGAGCAGCGGTCTTAAGATTGCTGCTTCTTAACTCCTGTTTCCAGCGAGCCTGTATTTGGCCTCATTCGGGCCATGATAAATCGACCCTTAGTTATATAGTCTAAAATCAATCACCTAGATTACGAGTTTTGCGTTAGAGGCTGTGCGGTGCTAACGAGCAGTTTATTCTCACGCTCACTTACAGACAGCACTGGTAAGTGAGCATTGAGAAAAATTTTGCTCCTTACCGCACTCCAATACCAGCGATGCTTACGTTAGCGGTGAGCTGGTGTAACGTGCTCGTGCACGATTTCCCCATAGGAATCAACGGGAAAGCCGGCTGAAAACACCTGCCAAAAAGCAGCGTAAAGCTCCTTAACGCAGCGCCATTGATTCCTATAGGGAAATACATTTTATGTCTACACCTAACACCCTAACATGAACCCCGAGTCTAAACACCCCTAATCTTACACTTATTAACCCCTAATCTGCTGCACCCGACATCGCCGACACCTACATTATATTATTAACCCCTAATCTGCCGCTCTGGACATCGTTGCCACCTACATTATACTTATGAACCCTCTAATCTGCTGCCCCCAACATCGCCGACACCTACATTATATTTATTAACCCCTAATCTGCCGCTCCCAATGTCGCCGCCACCTACCGACATTTATTAACCCCTAATCTGCTGCCCCCAATGTCGCCACCACTATAATAAACATATTAACCCCTAAACCGCTGCACTCCCGCCACGCAAACATTAGTTAAATATTATTAACCCCTAATCTGCCGTTCCTAACATTGATGCCACCTACCTACATTTATTAACCCCGAATCTGACACCCCCAAAGTCGCCGCCACTATATTAAAGTTATTAACCCCTAAACCTAAGTCTAACCCTGAACCTAACACCCCTAACTTAAATATAATTAAAAGAAATCTAAATAAAATTACTATAATTAACCAAATTATTCCTATTTAAAACTAAATACTTACCTATAAAATAAACCCTAAGCTAGCTACAATATAACTAATAGTTGCATTGTATCTATCTTAGGGTTTATTTTTATTTTACAGACAAGTTTGTATTTATTTTAACTAGGTAGAATAGTTACTAAATAGATAATAACTATTTACTAACTACCTAGCTAAAATAAATACAAATTTACCTGTAAAATAAAACCTAACCTAAGTTACAATTACACCTAACACTACACTATAATTAAATGAATTCCCTAAATTAAATACAATTATATAAAATTATCTAAAGTACAAAAACAAACACTAAATTACAGAAAATAATAAACAAATTACAAGATTTTTAAACTAATTACACCTAATCTAATCCCCCTAACAAAATAAATAACCCCCCCCCCCAAAATAAAAAAAAACCCTACCCTACACTAAATTACAAATAGCCCTTAAAAGGGCCTTTTGCAGGGCATTGCCCCAAAGTAATCAGCTCTGTTACCTGTAAAAAAAATTACAAATCCCCTCCAACATTAAAACCCACCACCCACACAACCAACCCTACTCTAAAACCCACCCAATACCCCCTTAAAAAACCTAACACTAACCCCTTGGAGATCACCTTAACAGGAGAAGTCTTCACCCAACCGGGCCGAAGTCTTTAACAAAGCCGGGAGAAGTCTTCATCCAAGCCTGGTGAAGTGGTCCTCCAGACAGGCAGAAGTCTTCATCCAGACGGCATCTTCTATCTTCATCTATCCGGCGCGGAGCTGGTCCATCTTCAAGACATCCAACGCTGGGAGCATCCTCTTCAATCGACGGCTAACACAGAATGAAGGTACCTTTAAGTGATGTCATCCAAGATGGCGCCCCTTCAATTCCGATTGGCTGATAGATTTCTATCTGCCAATCGGAATTAAGGTAGAAAAATCCTATTGGCTGATGCAATCAGCCAATAGGTTTGAGCTTGCATTCTATTGGCTGATTGGATCAGCCAATAGGATTTTTTCTACCTTAATTCCGATTGGCTGATAGAATTCTATCAGCCAATCGGAAATGAAGGGACGCCATCTTGGATGACATCACTTAAAGGTACCTTCATTCTGTGTTAGCCGTCGATTGAAGAGGATGCTCTGCGTCAGATGTCTTGAAGATGGACCCGCTCCGCGCTGGATGGATGAAGATAGAAGATGCCGTCTGGATGAAGACTTCTGCCCGTCTGGAGGACCACTTCGCCCGGCTTGGATGAAGACTTCTCCCGGCTTTGCTGAGGACTTCGGCCCGGTTGGGTGAAGACTTCTCCCAGTAAGGTGATCTTCAAGGGGTTAGTGTTTTTTTAAGGGGGTATTGGGTGGGTTTTAGAGTGGCAAAAAGTTTTGAGGAGAGGTTGAGAAAATCTGATCCTCAAGAAAGACTACAGAAACAGCACTCCATGGGTTAAGTGTTCAGATACATGAATTCTACTATTGCGTATATGCATTAAAGTCCTGTGTGCTTATTGGGGACTTGACAGACTAATTACCTTTGTGGGGGGGGGGGGGTTGTGCGAATAAAACATAACTTTTATTGTACACAGATTACAAAATAAAACTGGAAACACTTTATTAAAAACACTCTTAGGTTGTATCTTCTGATGCCTGAAATTTAGTCACAGTTAATAGTCATGTAAAAGATGTGCTTGGTCCAACATAGTAGAAGTTGGTTAGTACATGTTAGTATTATAACAGATTTGTGTCAAAGACCTGTTGAAGTAAATATGTTTGACTGGTTATGAATGTAGCTGAAATAGTCTTGTAGTATAATAAAGAGGCTGAAATAGCCAGATTCAAGATGTTATATCACTAGGGGTTAATTATAAGCGAAACTGTTTGTAAATAATCAGCATATTGTTGCTCTAATACTTCAACTCACAGATTTTTTATATTATGTAAAACCTAATTTGCAATGTGTTAAGTATTGAATATTAACTTAAAGTAACCGTAATCAATTTTGAATAAGAATATGTCAAATACTTTTACACTAATCACCACATATACTATCTTGCTGAGTAGCTATAATAGTGCAACAGCAGCTTGGTAGCTTAAATTGGAATATGCCAATTGTTACCGTAATCTGTGTTGATATATAATACCAGTAATACCCCTATTGCTTAAAAGTATACTCGGATATGCAGGGAGGCTGTGAGCCTTTATATCAGTTCAGGTAGATTGCGGCCGTATCTTGCACGTTTCAATACACTCATACGTCACACTAGATCACACTTCATCACACATGTTGGCACCCAAGGGGTTAATTCTATGCAATGCTGTAGTAAATATTAAGCATGTCGTTGCTTTTTATGGTTCCATTCATAGATACCCTTTATACTCAAGGACTTGTTTGCGATTAACAAATTGTAAGTGTATATTCGTTGTTGCCAAAATCCGCAACAAAAATAGAAAATATCGGATGCTTTTACTTAATCGCAACAGGTGGTAGGTTATTATGTTAATGCCTGGGTACTGAGCCTGCTGAATAACTAAGCCAGCATTATGTCAGTTAAAAACTACAATGTACTGTGTATCTTAGTGTTAGTGCATCAGTTAAATTAAAATATGCTCAAATGTGCAAAGATATTTTGAGACTATGTATATATCCAAGTTGTTTTTACGACCGTGTTATACACATTTAAATACACACCTGAATTTCTATATACAATGTAACTAATGATAGAATCGTCAGTTTCGTTTGTGTTATAATCATTAGTTTAGCCCCAGTTAAATCACAGGTTAGAGCAAGTAGCATTTGCTTGTATTACTCTCATTTAGACCAATAGTATCATATCATGTATATATTGTATTTAAATAACACTGTCAAATGCCTTCCCTTAGCAGGTTTATTTGGAAACACAAAGTCTGCTAGTAATCAAATACTCGAAAGCATCTTCTACAATGTAATACCTGAAGAGCCAAAATTAACTGCATCAGCCTTCTAATAGTATGCGCAATGAGTTATTGCATCACAGAAATAGCCTAAGGCCATCTAAAACACAGGAGCTCCAGGACTCCTCACCAGTACCCTAACTACCTTGGCATGTTTCGCCTAAACGGCTTTATCAAAGGGAATTACGCGTGCCGCGTCCCTGGCGGCTTTTTATAACTTGTTGGGTACGCCCCCTAAGTTGCATCATATTCAAGCAGCCAATCCGGATGCTCTCTTATTCATCCAATTATTTTAACTGCTGTATTCTGTGATTGTAGTTAAAAATACCATTCACAGTAATTAAGGGTGCTATATTATTATGAATTTCGGCCGTTCCATTTGGAACAGCATGAGATATTTAATGTATTAGAGAGGAGAAGCGCAGTAGAACGGATTACGAATATGTATGCAATAGGATCAGTGAATATATACATACTAAACTAATGTCTGGTCTGTATTGTTATCCTCTTCAGTGTGTCAGATTCTGCTCAACGAGTATAACAGTTAGAAATAGTGTTTGATTTGATTTTCTATTAAATAGTGATCTCAAAATTGATATTTGTATTACTTGTCTATATTTATTGTACATACCCTGTGAATGTCATCCTGAGGTAAATAAACCGTTTAAAAGTTTATGGTTATTACACATCTCAAATAAAAATATGTCATACTAAAGGGATCTGATATGGGATTGGAGGTCTTATCATTTAACCCCACCCTTGAGTTATATTTATTAAATGAAATGAGAATAATTATTTTGTTCATTTAAACCATGGGGATGAACTGTATTGAGTTGGAAGATCCATCTGCTTTCTGTTTTTAATTAGGATTTTTCTAAATCTCCTCCTCTTATCCCTAATTTAATTTTCTGAATACCAAAGCAACGACATGCTTAATATTTACTACAGCATTGCATAGAATTAGCTCCTTGGGCACCAACATGTATGATGAAGTGTGATCTAGTGTGACGTATGAGTGTATTGAAACGTGCAAGATACGGCCGCAATCTACCTGAACTGATATAAAGGCTCGCAGCCTCCCTGCATATCCGAGTATACGTTTAAGCAATAGGGGTATTACTGGTATTATATATCAACACAGATTACGGTAACTATTTGCATATTCCAATTTAAGCTACCAAGCTGCTGTTGCACTATTATAGCTACTCAGCAATATAGTATATGTGGTGATTAGTGTAAAAGTATTTGACATATTCTTATTTGAAATTGATTACGGTTACTTTAAGTTAATATTCAATACTTAACACATTGCAAATTAAGTTTTACATAATATAAAAAATCTGTGAGTTGAAGTATTAGAGCAACAATATGCTTATTATTTACAAACAGTTTCGCTTATAATTAACCCCTAGTGATATAACATCTTGAATCTGGCTATTTCAGCCTCTTTATTATACTACAAGACTATTTCAGCTACATTCATAACCAGTCAAACATATTTACTTCAACAGGTCTTTGACACAAATCTGTTATAATACTAACATGTACCAATCAACGTCTACTATGTTGGACCAAGCATATCTTTTACATGACTATTAACTGTGACGAAATTTCAGGCATCAGAAGATAAAACCTAAGAGTGTTTTTAATAAAGTGTTTCCAGTTTTATCTTGTAATTTGTGTACAATAAAAGTTATGTTTTAATTAGTCTGTCAAGTCCCCAATAAGCACACAGGACTTTAATGCATATACGCAATAGTAGAATTCATGTATCTGAACACTTAACCCACGGAGTGCTGTTTCTGTAGTCTTTCTTGAGGATCAGGTTTTCTCAAACTCTCCTCAAAACTTTTTGCAATTGATATTCACTACATAGCACCATACTAAATTCACTATATTATTAGTGGATCTCATTTGGAATAGAAGGGTTAAAGTTATTTGTAGTGCCATTAGTTCCACACTATTTGCGGGTTTTAGAGTAGGGTTGGTTGTGTGGGTGGTGGGTTATAATGTTGGGGGGATTTGTAATTTTTTATTACAGGTAAGAGAGCTGATTACTTTGGGGCAATGCCCTGCAAAATGCCCTTTTAAGGGCTATTTGTAATTTAGTGTAGGGTAGGGCTTTTTTATTTTTTTGGGGGGGGGGGGTTTATTTTGCTAGGGGGATTAGATTAGGTGTAATTAGTTTAAAAATCTTATAATTTGTTTATTATTTTCTGTAATTTAGTGTTTGTTTTTTTGTACTTTAGATAATTTTATATAATTGTATTTAATTGTATTTAATTTAGGGAATTAATTATAGTGTAGTGTTAGGTGTAATTGTAATTTAGGTTAGGTTTTATTTTACAGGTAACTTTGTATTTATTTTAGCTAGGTAGTTATTAAATAGTTAATAACTATTTAATAACTATTGTACCTAGTTAAAATAAATACAAACTTGCCTGTAAAATAAAAATAACCCCTAAGATAGCTACAATGTAACTATTAGTTATATTGTAGCTATCTTAGGGTTTATTTTATAGGTAAATATTTAGTTTTAAATAGGAATTATTTAGTTAATGATAGGAATTTTATTTAGATTTATTTAAATTATATTTAAATTGGGGGGTTAGGGTTAGGGTTAGACTTAGATTTAGGGGTTAATAACTTTAGTATAGTGGGGGCAACGTTGGGGGCGGCAGATTAGGGGTTAATAAATGTAGGTAGGTGTTGGCGATGTTAGGGACGGCAGATTAGGGGTTAATGATATTTAACTAATGTTTGCGAGGCGGAAGTGCGGCGGTTTACGGGTTAATATATTTATTATAGTGGCGGCGATGTCCGGTTTGGCAGATTAGGGGTTAAAAATTAAATTTTAGTGTTTGCGATGCAGGAGGGCCTCAGTTTAGGGGTTAATAGGTAGTTTATGGGTTAGTGTACTTTTTAGCACTTTAGTTAAGAGTTTTATGCTACGGCGTTGTAGTGTAAAACTCTTAACTACTGACTTTAAAAAGCGGTACCAGTCTTGACAGGAGAGGGTCTACCGCTCACTTTTTGGCAGACTCGTAATACCGGCGCTATGCAAGTCCCATTGAAAAAAGAGGATACACAATTGACGTAAGTGGATTTGTGGTATTTCCAAGTCTGGCCAAAAAAGTGAGCGGTACACCTGTACCTGCAAGACTCTTAATACCAGCGGGCGTTAAAAAGCAGCGTTGGGACCGGACAACGCTGCTTTTTAAGCCTAACGCAAGACTCGTAATCTAGCCGAATGTATTGTGACTTAAAACAATTAAACATCATAGCTACACACTTCTCGACTTTTCTTTTTAATGGCCATTTCATAATGATGTATAAACATTTCAATTTAATGTTTATATGTATAATTGTATGAGTAATGTGGACCAGTCTTAAAATGTAATCTAGGCCTTTGTAAATGGAAATTAAATCAATTGAAAGGTGCATCCAATGGTTATTCCCCTTAAATATCTTTAGATGAACCCTGTTCTCCAGCAGTTTGTCTGAGGGAGTGGTGTTATTGACCTTGACGTAAAAATCACACTACTAGTGCTATTGATGAGGATGCAGTCAAATTTGTTATCCTAAAATGATCATGGCAATTTGCTGAAAAATGTGTAGTCATGTTGAGTGAGGCCGATTGGCCACAGCAGACAGTAGAATTGTGAATCCCAGTAATAATATCAAAACTTCAGAGAAATAACATAATTTATGCTTACCTGATAAATTCCTTTCTTCTGTAGTGTGATCAGTCCACGGGTCATCATTACTTGTGGGATATTAACTGCTCCCCTACAGGAAGTGCAAGAGGATTCACCCAGCAGAGTTGCTATATAGCTCCTCCCCTCTACGTCACCTCCAGTCATTCGACCAAGGACCAACGAGAAAGGAGAAGCCAAGGGTGTAGTGGTGACTGGAGTATAATTTAAAAAATATTTACCTGCCTTAAAAAACAGGGCGGGCCGTGGACTGATCACACTACAGAAGAAAGGAATTTATCAGGTAAGCATAAATTATGTTTTCTTCTGTTAAGTGTGATCAGTCCACGGGTCATCATTACTTGTGGGATACCAATACCAAAGCAAAAGTACACGGATGACGGGAGGGATAGGCAGGCTCTTTATACAGAAGGAACCACTGCCTGAAGAACCTTTCTCCCAAAAATAGCCTCCGAGGAAGCAAAAGTGTCAAATTTGTAAAATTTGGAAAAAGTATGAAGCGAAGACCAAGTTGCAGCCTTGCAAATCTGTTCAACAGAGGCCTCATTCTTAAAGGCCCAAGTGGAAGCCACAGCTCTAGTGGAATGAGCTGTAATTCTTTCAGGAGGCTGCTGTCCAGCAGTCTCATAAGCTAAACGAATTATGCTACGAAGCCAAAAAGAGAGAGAGGTAGCAGAAGCTTTTTGACCTCTCCTCTGACCAGAGTAAACGACAAACAGGGAAGACGTTTGTCGAAAATCTTTAGTTGCCTGTAAATAAAATTTAAGGGCACGAACTACATCCAGATTGTGCAAAAGACGTTCCTTCCTCGAAGAAGGATTTGGGCACAAGGATGGAACAACAATCTCCTGATTGATATTCCTGTTAGTGACTACCTTAGGTAAGAACCCAGGTTTAGTACGCAGAACTACCTTATCCGAGTGAAAAATCAAATAAGGAGAATCACAATGTAAGGCTGATAACTCAGAGACTCTTCGAGCCGAGGAAATAGCCATTAAAAATAGAACTTTCCAAGATAACAACTTTATATCAATGGAATGAAGGGGTTCAAACGGAACACCCTGTAAAACGTTAAGAACAAGGTTTAAACTCCATGGTGGAGCCACAGCTTTAAACACAGGTTTAATCCTGGCCAAAGCCTGACAAAAAGCCTGAACGTCTGGAACTTCTGACAGACGCTTGTGTAACAGAATGGACAGAGCTGAGATCTGTCCCTTTAAGGAACTAGCGGATAACCCCTTTTCTAAACCTTCTTGTAGAAAAGACAATATCCTAGGAATCCTAACCTTACTCCAAGAGTAACCTTTGGATTCGCACCAATATAGGTATTTACGCCATATTTTATGGTAAATCTTTCTGGTAACAGGCTTCCTAGCCTGTATTAAGGTATCAATAACTGACTCAGAAAAACCACGCTTTGATAAGGTCAAGCGTTCAATTTCCAAGCAGTCAGCTTCAGAGAAGTTAGATTTTGATGTTTGAAAGGACCCTGAATCAGAAGGTCCTGTCTCAGAGGTAACGACCAAGGTGGACAGAATGACATGTCCACCAGATCTGTATACCAAGTCCTGCGTGGCCATGCAGGCGCTATTAGAATCACTGATGCTTTCTCCTGTTTGATTCTGGCAATCAATCGAGGAAGCATCGGGAAAGGTGGAAACACATAAGCCATCCTGAAGGTCCATGGTGCTGTCAAGGCATCTATCAGGACCGCTCCCGGATCCCTGGATCTGGACCCGTAGCGCGGAAGCTTGGCGTTCTGTCGAGACGCCATGAGATCTATCTCTGGTTTGCCCCAACGTCGAAGTATTTGGGCAAAGACCTCTGGATGAAGTTCCCACTCCCCCGGATGAAAAGTCTGACAACTTAAGAAATCCGCCTCCCAGTTCTCCACTCCCGGGATGTGGATTGCAGACAGGTGGCAAGAGTGAGACTCTGCCCAGCGAATTATCTTCGATCCTTCCATCATTGCTAGGGAGCTTCTTGTCCCTCCCTGATGGTTGATATAAGCTACAGTCGTGATGTTGTCCGACTGGAACCTGATGAACCCCCGAGTTGTTAACTGGGGCCAAGCCAGAAGAGCATTGAGGACTGCTCTCAATTCCAGAATGTTTATTGGAAGAAGACTCTATTCAGATTTAGAGTGGAATGAAGGACACGGCATGCATTTTGAAGTTTTGTTAACCTGTCCTCTGTCAGGTAAATCTTCATTTCTACAGAATCTATCAGAGTCCCCAGGAAGGGAACTCTTGTGAGTGGAAAGAGAGAACTTTTCTCTTCGTTCACTTTCCATCCATGCGACCTTAGAAATGCCAGTACTATCTCTGTATGAGATTTGGCAGTTTGAAAGCTTGAAGCTTGTATCAGTATGTCGTCTAAGTACGGAGCTACTGAAATTCCTCGCGGTCTTAGTACCGCCAGAAGAGTGCCCAGAACCTTTGTGAAGATTCTTGGAGCCGTAGCCAGTCCGAATGGAAGAGCTACAAACTGGTAATGCCTGTCTAAAAAGGCAAACCTTAGATACCGGTAATGACTTTTGTGAATCGGTATGTGAAGGTAAGCATCCTTTAAATCCACTGTGGTCATGTACTGACCCTCTTGGATCATGGGCAAAATTGTTCGAATAGTTTCCATCTTGAACGATGGAACTCTTAGGAATTTGTTTAGGATCTTTAAATCCAAGATTGGCCTGAAGGTTCCCTCTTTTTTGGGAACTACAAACAGATTTGAGTAAAACCCTTGTCCTTGTTCCAACCGCGGAACTGGATGGATCACTCCCATTAATAAAAGATCTTGTACGCAGCGTAGAAACGCTTCCTTCTTTGTTAGGTTTGTTGACAACCTTGACAGATGAAATCTCCCTCTTGGGGGAGAGGATTTGAAGTCCAGAAGGTATCCCTGAGATATGATCTCTAACGCCCAGGGATCCTGAACATCTCTTGCCCAAGCCTGGGCGAAGAGGGAAAGTCTGCCCCCCACTAGATCCGGTCCCGGATCGGGGGCCCTCAATTCATGCTGTCTTAGGGGCAGCAGCAGGTTTTCTGGCCTGTTTGCCCCTGTTCCAGGACTGGTTAGGTTTCCAGCCTTGTCTGTAGCGAGCAACAGCTCCTTCCTGTTTTGGTGCAGAGGAAGTTGATGCTGCTCCTGCTTTGAAATTACGAAAGGAACGAAAATTGGACTGTCTAGCCTTGGCTTTGGCCTTGTCCTGAGGCAGGGCATGACCTTTACCTCCTGTAATGTCAGCAATAATCTCTTTCAAGCCGGGCCCGAATAAGGTCTGCCCTTTGAAAGGAATATTAAGCAATTTAGATTTAGACGTAACATCAGCTGACCAGGATTTCAGCCACAGAGCTCTGCGTGCCTGAATGGCGAATCCTGAATTTTTAGCCGCAAGTTTAGTTAAATGTACTACGGCATCTGAAATAAATGAATTAGCTAACTTAAGGAATTTAAGTTTGTGTGTGATGTCATCTAGTGTGGATGATTGAAGTGTCTCTTCCAGAGACTCAAACCAAAATGCTGCTGCAGCCGTGACAGGCGCAATACATGCAAGAGGTTGCAATATAAACCCTTGTTGAACAAACATTTTCTTAAGGTAACCCTCTAATTTTTTATCCATTGGATCTGAAAAAGCACAGCTATCCTCCACTGGGATAGTGGTACGCTTAGCTAAAGTAGAAACTGCTCCCTCCACCTTAGGGACCATTTGCCATAAGTCCCGTGTGGCGGCGTCTATTGGAAACATTTTTCTGAATATAGGAGGGGGTGAGAAAGGCACACCGGGTCTATCCCACTCCTTAGTAACAATGTCAGTAAGTCTCTTAGGTATAGGAAAAACGTCAGTACTCGTCGGTACCGCAAAATATTTATCCAACCTACACATTTTTTCTGGGATTGCAACTGTGTTACAATCATTCAGAGCCGCTAATACCTCCCCTAGTAACACACGGAGGTTCTCAAGCTTAAATTTAAAATTTTAAATGTCTGAGTCCAGTTTATTTGGATCAGAACCGTCACCCACAGAATGAAGCTCTCCGTCTTCACGTTCTGCAAACTGTGACGCAGTATCAGACATGGCCCTTGCATTATCAGCGCACTCTGTTCTCATCCCAGAGTGATCACGTTTACCTCTTAGTTCTGGTAGTTTAGCCAAAACTTCAGTCATAACAGTAGCCATATCTTGTAATGTGATTTGTAATGGCCGCCCAGATGCACTCGGCGCTACAATATCACGCACCTCCTGAGCGGGAGATGCAGGTACTGACACGTGAGGCGAGTTAGTCGGCATAACTCTCCCCTCGTTGTTTGGTGAAATATGTTCAATTTGTACAGATTGACTGTTTTTTTTTTTTTTTTTTTTTTTTTTAAAGTAGCATCAATACATTTAGTACATAAATTTCTATTGGGCTCCACTTTGGCATTAACACATATAGCACAGAGATATTCCTCTGAATCAGACATGTTTAACACACTAGCAAATAAACAGCAACTTGGAAATACTTTTCAAAGTAATTTACAAATAATATGAAAACGAACTGTGCCTTTAACAAGCACAGAAAAATATTATAACAGATAAAATAATTAAGTTATAGCATCAATCTTTGTCAGAATATACAGTTTTAGCAAAGGATTGTTCCCCTCAGCAAATGATAACTAACCCAGGCAGCAGAAAAAAATACACAAATAAACGTTTTTTATATCACAGTCAATACAATCAGCACAGCTCTGCTGTAATGATTACTTCCCTCAAAAAAGGCTTTGGAGATCCCTGAACTCTGTAGAGATGAACCGGATCATGCAGGAAGAAAATGAACCTCTGACTGAGTTTTTCTGATGCTTAGAAAAAGCGCCAAAAATCGCCCCTCCCCCACACACATAACAGTGAGAGGGATCAGTGAACTGCTCTAATTTAAATCAAAACTATTGCCAAGTGGAAAAATAGTGCCCAAAACATTTTTTCACCCAGTACCTCAGAGAAAAAAACGTTTTTACATGCCAGCAAAAAAACGTTTTACCTCAATAATTAATTGTCATTTAAAACCTATTGCAAGTCCCTGCAAAATAGGTTAAGTCTATGTATACAGTTTAAAAGCCAGAGAAGTACCATTTCCCAGAAAACTGAAGTGTAAAATATACATACATGACAGCCTGATATCAGCTACATCTACTGCATTCAAGGCTGAGTTTACATTATAACGGTATGGCAGGATTTTCTCATCAATTCCATGTCAGAAAATAATAAACTGCTACATACCTCTTTGCAGATTAATCTGCCTGCTGTCCCCTGATCTGAAGTTTACCTCTCCTCAGATGGCCGAGAAACAGCAATATGATCTTAACTACTCCGGCTAAAATCATAGAAAAACTCAGGTAGATTCTTCTTCAAATTCTACCAGAGAAGGAATAACACACTCCGGTGCTATTATAAAATAACAAACTTTTGATTGAAGATATAAAAACTAAATATATCACCATAGTCCTCTCACACATCCTATCTAGTCGTTGGGTGCAAGAGAATGACTGGAGGTGACGTAGAGGGGAGGAGCTATATAGCAACTCTGCTGGGTGAATCCTCTTGCACTTCCTGTAGGGGAGCAGTTAATATCCCACAAGTAATGATGACCCGTGGACTGATCACACTTAACAGAAGAAATAACAGTTACTTGTATCTTGAGGAAAGCATATTGTGCTCCAGATGCCTACCTATGTTTCTTATCAATACAGAATATCATGGTTATGAAGCAAATTTGATAATAGGTAAGTTTTTTTTTTAAATGCTATGCACTGTCTGAATCACAAAAGAAAAATTTGGGGTTTCATATCCTTTTAAGTTTGATCATTCTATACAATAGTCAAAAAAGTAAGATGAAGGTCTGTTCCAATCCATTAAAGGTTTTGTTTAGTTCACATGTTAATTAACGTTTTCTGGTTTATTAAAAAAAAAAGCTGGTTTGTGATTGCAGTTAAGTGCTTGTACATTTAAAAAATAAATCATTACCAAAGTTATATCACATTTATAATGAATGTCATGACTTGATAGTTACTATACTATATCCAACCACATTTGACAGTCATCAATATTGAATGAATTGGTTGTCATCATGACATAGGTTTGCTTTTGCCACTTCCATATTTTTCCTTTTTTTATTAATTACGTAATTGAAATGGTTGTACTATTTCAAACAGCAGAACTTTTAATTGTTTGAAATAGCTTAAAAAAGGTCAATATGAATTAAGTTTGCATACAGTGTAATCTGATGGATTGAAATTGGATCTATGATTAGGTAAATCATGGGTATGAGAAAATATGCCTTTAAAATGGGTATTCTGGCCATAGCAAGGACACTTTAATATATCTTTCAACCTTCCTGGATCTTGTGGGACTGTCACTGTTTGAAAGTCTGCCTGGTGTCCCTCCTGCAGCTATACCACGACACAACCCGACTCAACCCAACCCTACCATGCCATCACACATGGCCTACAAAGCACAGTAGCCACCGTCTACAAAAACCCCTCTCCCTGTCACGGAAAGTTGACTGGAGATGTTAGGAGGTATGCTTCCCCCTCAGGGGGGGGGCAACAAAATCTTATTTTAGCACCTCTTCTATTATTCAAAAGGACCAAAGTTGGTATCACTCAATAATTTGTAATGCTAATTGATCATTTACAATTATGGGCCTGATTACAAGTGGAGCTGAAAATTGCACTTTTGCAAGTGCGATATATGCTCTTGCTATGGCAGCAGTATTTTGCAACACTATTTGTAGCAATGTTGCAAAACACTGCTGCCATAAAGTACTAAAGACATGTGCACACTCCTGAGCTCTTATGAGCCTACCTAGTTTTACTGTTCAATAAAAGATACCAAGAGAGAACAAAGCTATATTTGATAACAGAAGTAATTTGGAAAGTTGTTTAAAATGGAATGCTCTATCTGAATCATGAATGTTTACTTTTGATTTTACTGTCCCTTTAATATAGTACAAAGTTATATAAATATGTGTCAACATGTCAGTATTGTTTTCTGCATGTCCAAAATGCATATTCTATTTTTTTGGGGTTATTTTGTTATCATACACTTTGAGGAATGAATGCAAAACAGGTATCTGCGCATCAACATGTTTAAACAACCAGCTGGAAAGGGTGATTCCAAGCAAATATGTACCATGGCACAGTGCAGTCACACACCTTGTTTTAAAATTAAACAACAAAGTTCAGGAAGCTGTGAGCACATATGTTGCGTACTAATTCTCCATAGGAAGATGTTTTGTAGAAATGACTGATCAGGTCATGGCCAGACCTTGAGGGGCAGCTGTATTTTCTTTCTTAACTTTGCTGATCTGGATTTTCACAAATTCATAAAAACAAAAACAACGTCCAGGAGCTCTATAACTACAATAACAACTACATCTTTGGGGTGACCTTTGTGTTTAGTCTGGAACCATTCCAAAAGTATATAATAATGTAAAGATTTTTTATTTTATTTAGTGCTATAAAAAATGAGACCATATATACAAAACATGTTTTAAGAGGATTTAGATTTCAACAGAGCCAATAAAATAAAAAAACAGATTTAAGAAAACAGACCACCAATAGTTATTGTATATTAGAACAATTATAGTGCATTGCTTTTTGTTTGGCATTTTTTTATTGCTTTTACTTATTTTTCTTAGCTAATATGTATGTTTTGTTTCACTTTGATTGCTGCATAATAGTGCACCCATAGTTTAATTTGTATGAAAGCCCTGGTTTTGTGTACTGCTTTAAACCCTTGGATTGACCAGAAAAGAAGATAAGAAGATGCATTGGGTGGAAAATGGATGAAGACTTCCCCAGCGGAGCGGTAGCAGAAGATGGATGAAGTGGGACCACTGCTGCCAGAAGGAAGAATAAAAAGAAGACCACCACCTCCATGAATATGGGCTGCCACTGCCTCTATGAAGATTGGCCATCGCTGCCATGATGAAGATGGACCCTGCCATGAAGAAGAGCACTTCAGTTGGCGATCACGCAGAAGTCGGATTTAAGTTTGGTGAGTACCAACTTTTGGGTTTAGCAGAAGGCTTTTTTTTTGGGTGGGTGTTTTTTTTTTAGAATGTTTTTTTTATATTATTCAGTAGCAATAGAGCTTTAGGACACTGCCTTACCAAATGCCTTTCTAAGGGAAATGCCCAACCAAATTCCCTTTTCAGGACAATTTGTAGAGAGTTTTTTTTAGCTAGGTTTTTTTTTAGGGGGTAGAGGGTTACTTTTATTGTAGAATGGGGTTGTATTTTTTTTAGAAAAAGGGCTAAATCGCTTTACAGCAATGCCCTACAAAAAGCTCTTCTAAGGGCTATTGATATAGTAACTTTTAGTATTAGTATAGTTTTTTTCTTTTGTGGTGTATTTTTTGAAGGAGGGCTTTAATTTTGTAATAGGCATAATTGTGGATATTTTTTTTATATATTTTTTTTTGGTATTTTCTGTAATGATAGTTTTTTTTCTGTCATGTTAGTTTTTTTATTTCAGGTAATAGTATTTTTTTAAAGTAATGGTAGTTATTTTTAAGGGGGTGTTAGGTTAGGGGTGTTGGGGGGTGGTTAGCTGTTAAGAAGTAAGGGTGTAGTTTGAGATGTGGTAGTTTAGGGTTTAAAAGTGTAACGGAATAGCTTGCAATGCGGGGGTGTGGCGGTTTAGGAGTTAATAGTGCGGCAGAGTAGTTTGCGATGTGGGGGGTGTTGGTTTAGGGGTTAATAGTGTAGTGGGTTACTTTGCGGTGGACTTTGTGGTGGTTTAGGAGTTATTAGAGTAGGGAACTTATTTTAATGCAGGTTATGTTAATGCGGTCAGGGTAGTGTAACTTTGTCTTTTTGCACGTTGGGTTAGCCCTCATATGAAAACATTTTACTTTCAACTTGTAATATGAGTGCCACCCGACACACGCTAAAAATATTAATTTCACTCATAATCTAGCCCTTATTACTTCTTTTAATAACTGTTTGGGGTCATTTGTTGTTCAAGTACCAATTGCAAACATTTTAAGTGATGCTGATTTCTGCCCTGATAGAGGTACTTCATTTGTTTTTTAGTCATGTATCAGAGCTTATACTAAAATGTACTGAATTTATAGTAGTGTGTAACAGGTAGCGTACCTTGTTACACCTGAATATGTTTTTTTGGATCAAATCTTCTTGAGGCCCATTTATCAAGCTCTGTATGGAGCGGTTGGGGTGCCTGTGTTTCTGGCGAGTCTGAAGACTCGCCAGAAACAGCAGTCATAAAGCAGCGGCTCCATAACCCTGTCCGCTTGCTCTGAGCAGGCGGACAGGAATCGCCACAATTCAACCCGATCGAGTACGATCGGGTTGATTGACACCTCCCTGCTGGCGGCCGCGAGTCTGCAGGGGGCGGCATTGCACTAGCAGCTCTTGTGAGCAGCTGGTGCAATGCTGAATACGGAGAGCGTATTGCTCTCCGCAGCCAGCAAGGTCTTGCGGATCTGATCTGTACTGTCGTATCAGGTCCACAAGACCTTTGATAAATAGGCCTCATTGGGTTGCACAGTGTATTGCACATGGTTCAACATTACAATACATTATTTTCCCTGCACCTGATTTTACAGTTGTCTAAGCATCTATTGTCTTGTTTTATATATCCAGATCCCCCATTGCCGCCTAAACTGTTATGGTATTGATGATTCTAGATTTCATATAAGCTCAATGGTTCAGTCTGCAGATACGTAAAGAGCACAGAGTGCAGAACACACACAATCAAGAACTCGCACAATGCTTAGAAAAAATGCAAATCAGCGTCTTGCTATATACAGTAACTGTTGCCAGTACAGTAGAAACCATAAATAACATTGTTATATTTAGATGCTGCTATATTCTCTGTTCATGCAAAGGAATTGCAAACATGAATGTTTATTAAGGGGGTATACAAGTAGAGTTAAATAGACAGTAAAATCTAAATTAAACTTGAATGGTTCAGATAGAGCATGTGATGTTGAACAACTTTCCAATTTACATCTATTAGCAAATTTTCTTCATTGGTTGGTATTCTTTCTTTATGAGTAGGCGCAGAAGCAGCAATACACTACTGATATATAGTTAAACACACCTGGTGAGCATATATGTGCAGCCACCAATAACCAGCTTCTAGAAATGCATGACTGCTCCGGAGTCTGCTTCAGTGTGCTCTTCAATAAAGGATACAAAGAATACTGATTAAATTTGATAATAAAAGTAAACTAGGATGTGGGAACTACAGGCAAACAGAAACTATAGTGCTTAAGCCATTATTTTCAGTGGTGGTGTGCTCCTGAATACTTCTTGTCTACACATGCTCCACACCAAAGCAAAAAACACTTGGAACAAAAAAAGGAAATACCTAAGTGCAACCCAAAGTATGTTAAGCTATTCTAGAAATGACAGACCTCCCCTATGACCGTAGAGGTAAATTTTGCACAAAAAAGGAATCTAGAACAGTGCTTATACAACAAACATACAAATCAGAAAAGAAAGAAGTGTGCAGAGGACTATAATACAAGGAATTATCTGAAGGATTGTCACCATTAAAAGGCACAGCACTGGTTTACTACAGTGGATAGTAGACTTTAAATCTAGCTATCAGATATTTTGCTACCACAGCAATTACCCTTTAAAAGAGTTGGCATATGGACTATGTTTCAATTATAGGTGGCTTTAAAGTCTAAACTAGTTATATGTGGTTTTCTGCATTTCTCATTTAAGAGCCTTTTTAAGCCTTTTGTGCGAATACTGGAGTTTTTTACAGTGACTGGTCACTTTTTTTATGCAATTATTTATAACCTTTTTACAAATATTATTAGTATATGTCACAAATAAACACATATTTTATTATATACATATACTGTTAGACTTCTTTCTTTCTACTGGTTTGTATGTTTACTGTATAAGCGCTGTTCTAGATTCCTTTGTTGTGCAAAGAACACTTGGAAGTAAGCCACCATTGAAAATAATGGCATTTGCTCTATTCGCTCAAATTGGCTGTAGTGCGCACATAAAGTGTAGAAGTACAAGATAACATTAGTTGAAAATATGTTATCACTTTATCAACCCTTTATGATTTAATAACGCTATTTGTTACAATTACTTTAAAGGGACATTTGCTGTTAATACGATTCAGCACTTGTTATATCCCTTTACTGTAGCTTTATTTTTTTATATTAAGGATTTGCTCCCACACATCACTGCTCTTGACTGCCAATATTCCCAAATTACCTTCTTGTTCTACCAGCGCACTTCATCTTTCCTCCGTTATGATTGATATATTCTATTCCTACCTTCTAGACTTCTGTGTCTCTCCAATGTGTTTGAGCAAACTACTTCGCTTGGTAACGTCTTCAACTTTTACTGATTTAGAAGTTTGATGTGGTTTATTTACTCCCAACATTTCAAGACTGTAATCTTTTTAAAGCTATTATGTTAACAGTGGCCTAAATTTCTATATTTTCAAATTAGCTGTGCAAAAACATTGATATCAACTTGGCTGAAAAGTATATAATTGTTAGTAATTGAATATGATTTAATTGCAGTAAGACAGATTTTATTCACAATATGATTGAAGATGTTCAAATGTGATCACTCCTTTGTGAATGTGTTCTTAAAATGAAATGCACCTTTGTGAACGGGCTTTCAAATAAGATTGCACCTTTGTGAACACAAAACACAAACACATCCAAAACCATGTGTTTTACATCCCTTGTACTTACATTTATTTATTTATTTATAAAATATTTTACCAGAAAGGATACATTGAGATTTCTCTCGTTTTCAAGTATGTCCTGGGACCACAAAACATTGCATTGATACAATAGGGTACAATACAATACAAAAACAATAATAATACACAGAGGGGCCTAGTTATCAAGCCGTCAACCTCAAATACGCTGGAATTCCGCAGCGTATTTGTGGCGAGGCTGATTTGCCTTAGTTATCAAAGGCTTCAGACCGGCAAAAGTAGAATTTTGTGACGTAAACTTCGATCCGCCGGACTCCGTCCAACACAGATCGATTCTTTCGTCACTCCAGATGTTCCGCACACAAGTGCGGCACAATCTGACTACTTTTGCTAGTTATTAAAAAACTAGCAGGTACGCTCGGCACTTTTACGGCCCAGCGTACCTGGTTTTCAAACCGCCAGCCTGGAGGCGGCGGATCCCATAGGAATCAATGGGAGTCTGACCATAGCGAAAGTACAAGTTCGCTGCTGACAGACATCCCATTGATTTCTATGGGAGCTGTCTACACCTAACACCCTAACACGTACCCCGAGTCTAAACACTCCTAATCTGTCCCCCCTACACCGCCGCAACTAAATAAAGTTATTACCCCCTAAACCGCCGCTCCCGGAGCCCACCGCAAGCTACTCTATCCCTATTAACCCCTAAACCGCCCCTCCCTGACCCTGCCGCAACTATAATAAGTGTATTAACCCCTAAACCGCCGCTCCCGGAGCCCACCACAACTATAATAAATGTCTTAACCCCTAAACCGCCGCTCCCGGAGCCCACCGCCACCTACATTATACCTATTAACTCCTATCCTGCCCCCCCTATACCGGCGCCCTCTGTAATAAAGTTATTACCCCCTATCCTGCCGATCCCGCACCTCGCCGCAAATAAATAAATAGTTTAACCCCTAAACTGCCGCTCCCTGAACCCGCCGCAACCTATCTTAAATTTATTAACCCCTATCATTGCATTGATACAATAGGGTACAATACAATACAAAAACAATAATAATACACAGAGGGGCCTAGTTATCAAGCCGTCAACCTCAAATACGCTGGAATTCCGCAGCGTATTTGTGGCGAGGCTGATTTGCCTTAGTTATCAAAGGCTTCAGACCGGCAAAAGTAGAATTTTGTGACGTAAACTTCGATCCGCCGGACTCCGTCCAACACAGATCGATTCTTTCGTCACTCCAGATGTTCCGCACACAAGTGCGGCACAATCTGACTACTTTTGCTAGTTATCAAAAAACTAGCAGGTACGCTCGGCACTTTTACGGCCCAGCGTACCTGGTTTTCAAACCGCCAGCCTGGAGGCGGCGGATCCCATAGGAATCAATGGGAGTCTGACCATAGCGAAAGTACAAGTTCGCTGCTGACAGACATCCCATTGATTTCTATGGGAGCTGTCTACACCTAACACCCTAACACGTACCCCGAGTCTAAACACTCCTAATCTGTCCCCCCTACACCGCCGCAACTAAATAAAGTTATTACCCCCTAAACCGCCGCTCCCGGAGCCCACCGCAAGCTACTCTATCCCTATTAACCCCTAAACCGCCCCTCCCTGACCCTGCCGCAACTATAATAAGTGTATTAACCCCTAAACCGCCGCTCCCGGAGCCCACCACAACTATAATAAATGTCTTAACCCCTAAACCGCCGCTCCCGGAGCCCACCGCCACCTACATTATACCTATTAACTCCTATCCTGCCCCCCCTATACCGGCGCCCTCTGTAATAAAGTTATTACCCCCTATCCTGCCGATCCCGCACCTCGCCGCAAATAAATAAATAGTTTAACCCCTAAACTGCCGCTCCCTGAACCCGCCGCAACCTATCTTAAATTTATTAACCCCTATCCTGCCCCCCCTACACCGTCACCACATATAATTCATAATTACATTGTAGCTATTTTAGGATTTATATTTATTTTACAGGTAACTTTGTATTTATTTTAGGTAGTTAGAATAGTTATTAAATAGTTATTAACTATTTAATAACTACCTAGCTAAAAGAAATACAAAATTACCTGTAAAATAAATCCTAACCTAAGTTACAATTAAACCCTATCATTAAATTAATGAATTAAACTACCTACAAATAACTACAATTAAACACAATTACATAAACTAACTAAAGTACAAAAAATAAAAAAAGCTAAGTTACAAAATGAAAAAAAAAAAGTTACAAACATTTAAAAACATATTACAACAATTTTAAGCTACTTACACCTAATCTAAGCCCCCTAATAAAATAACAAACCCCCCCCTGCCCTACCCTATTCTACATTAAAAAAGTTCAAAGCTCTTTTACCTTACCAGCCCTTAAAAGGGCCTTTTGTGGGGGCATGCCCCAAAGTTCAGCTCTTTTGCCTGTAAAAGAAAAATACAACCCCCCCCCAACATTAAAACCCACCACCCACATACCCCTAATCTAACCCAAACCCCCCTTAAAATAACCTAACACTAATCCCCTGAAGATGATCCTACCTTTAGTTGTCTTCACTCAGCCGAGCCACCGATGGAACTGAAGAGGACATCCGGACCGGCAGAAGTTATCCTCCAAGGGGCGCTGAAGAAATCTTCCATTGAGCTCTCATTCTATTGGCTGTTCCGATCAGCCAATAGAATGTGAGCTCAATCTGATTGGCTGATTGGATCAGCCAATCGGATTGAACTTGAATCTGATTGGCTGATTCCATCAGCCAATCAGATTTTTCCTACCTTAATTCCTATTGGCTGATAGAATCCTATCAGCCAATCGGAATTGAAGGGACGCCATCTTGGATGACGTCCCTTAAAGGAGCCTTCATTCATCGGTAGTTCGTCGGGAAAGGAGGATGTTCAGCGTCAGCGGGATGAAGATTCAAGACCCGGCTTCGACGATGACCTCGCCCGGATAGAAGACTTCTTCAGCGCCTCTTGGAAGATGACCTCGCCCGGATGGAAGATTTCTTCAGCGCCGCTTGGAGGATCACTTCATCGGATGGAAGATTTCTTCAGCGCCCCTTGGAGGATAACTTCTGCCGGTCCGGATGTCCTCTTCAGTTCCATCGGTGGCTCGGCTGAGTGAAGACAACTAAAGGTAGGATGATCTTCAGGGGATTAGTGTTAGGTTATTTTAAGGGGGGTTTGGGTTAGATTAGGGGTATGTGGGTGGTGGGTTTTAATGTTGGGGGGGTTGTATTTTTCTTTTACAGGCAAAAGAGCTGAACTTTGGGGCATGCCCCCACAAAAGGCCCTTTTAAGGGCTGGTAAGGTAAAAGAGCTTTGAACTTTTTTAATGTAGAATAGGGTAGGGCATTTTTTTATTTTGGGGGGTTTGTTATTTTATTAGGGGGCTTAGATTAGGTGTAAGTAGCTTAAAATTGTTGTAATATGTTTTTAAATGTTTGTAACTTTTTTTTTTTTTTTTGTAACTTAGCTTTTTTTATTTTTTGTACTTTAGTTAGTTTATGTAATTGTATTTAATTGTAGTTATTTGTAGGTAGTTTAATTAATTAATTTAATGATAGTGTAGTGTTAGGTTTAATTGTAACTTAGGTTAGGATTTATTTTACAGGTAATTTTGTATTTCTTTTAGCTAGGTAGTTATTAAATAGTTAATAACTATTTAATAACTATTCTAACTAGCTAAAATAAATACAAAGTTACCTGTAAAATAAATATAAATCCTAAAATAGCTACAATGTAATTATGAATTACATTGTAGCTATATTAGGGTTTATTTTACAGGTAAGTATTTAGTTTTAAATAGGAATAATTTATTAAAGTATAGTGTAGTGTTAGGTGTAATTGTAACTTAGGTTAGGATTTATTTTACAGGTAAATTTCTCTTCATTTTAGCTAGGTAGCTATTAAATAGTTAATAACTATTTAATAGCTATTGTACCTAGTTAAAATAAATTGAAAGGTACCTGTAAAATAAAAATAAATCCTAAGATAGCTACAATATAATTATTATTTATATTGTAGCTATATTAGAGTTTATTTTATAGGTAAGTATTTAGTTTTAAATAGGATTAACTTAGTTAATAATATAAATATTATTTATATTAGGGTTATGTTAGGGTTAGTGTTAGACTTAGGTTTAGGGGCTAATAATTTTATTACAGTGGCGGCGGTGTAGTGGGGGGCAGGATAGGGGTTAATAAATTTATTATAGGTGCCGACGGTGTAGGGGGGGGCAGGATAGGGGTTAATAAATTTATTATAGGTGCCGACGGTGTAGGGGGGCAGGATAGGGGTTAATAAATTTAATATAGGTTGCGGCGGGTTCAGGGAGCGGCGGTTTAGGGCTTAAACAATTTTTTTATTTGCGGCGAGGTGCGGAATCAGCAGGATAGGGGTTAATAACTTTATTACAGAGGGCGGCGGTATAGGGGGGGCAGGATAGGGGTTACTAGGTATAATGTAGGTGGCAGCGGTGTCCGGGAGCGGCGGTTTAGGGGTTAATACATTTATAAGACTTGCGGCGGGGTCTAGGAGCGGCAGTTTAGGGGTTAATACATTTTTAATAGTTGCGGCAGGGTCTAGGAGCGGCGGTTTAGGGGTTAGTAACTTTATTTAGTTGCGGGGGGCTCCGGGGGCGCCGGTATAGGGGTTAGAGCAGTGTAGTTTAGTGTGAGTGCTTAGTGACAGGCTAGCAAGAAAGCTGTCAAAGAGCCGAAGAGCAGCGAGATCGGATGAGTGATAACTCTCACAGTCCGCTGCTCATCGCCCCGTGGCTTTTTGACAGCTTTTTTTGATAACTTAGGCGTATTTTTTCAGGTCCGCTGCGGCGAAGGTAGGCGAGCTTAGGCGGGCGTATTGGGCCGGCGAAGTCAGAAAAGTTGACGGCTTGATAACTACCCCCCATGATATGCAAACATTTAACATAGAACTGGTAGGAAATATTTAATCAACCATGACAGGCACATTCTGTTATGAGATATGCAGAGAGGGATCTCTTAAAAGGATATTAGGCTTGGGGAAGTTTTTAAAGTGTGAGGGAGGTCATTCCATAATTGTGGTGCTCAGTAGGAAAAGGAGGATCGAGCTGCTTTCTTTTTGTATTGAGGCAAGCTAAATAATGTGCTGTTATTGGATCGGAGGTTATAGGAGGTGGGAATAGCCTGGGAGAGCATTCTGCTCAGGTAGGGTGGGAGCTTTCCAGAAAGGCTCTTAAACACAAGGCAGGAAAGATGGAGGGTGCATCTGGATTCCAGCGACAGCCAGTTTAGTTCTTTTAGCATGTCACAATGGTGGGTCCTGTAGTTACATTGTAGCACAAAGCGTCAGAATGAGTTATACAATGTATTTAGTTTATTAAGGTGAGTTTGCGGTGCAGGTACATATACTACGTCCCCGTAATCCAAGATAGGCATCAGCATTTGCTGTACAATCTTTTCCTTTACTGTAGGGCTGAGGCAGGATTTGATTCTGTACAGGGCACCTAGTTTTGGATAAAGTTTAGATGCAAGTTTTTCTATGTGGAGGCCAAAAGATAGATTGGGGTCTAACAACATACCTAAGTATTTAAAAGAGTGGACTGTGGTCAGCGTGCAATTGGATTTTGTTTTGATGCGAAAATGGGAATTTTGTAATTTGTGTAATTTAGGTACTGTTCCAAAGATCATTGTGACAGTTTTGTCAGTGTTTAGGAAGAGTTTGTTTTTTGAGATCCACTTTTCTACCTCTGTGAACTGGTCTTGGAGCACTGCTTCAAGCTGCGGCAGATCGGAATTGTTTGTGTAGATTACCGTGTCATCTGTGTACATGTGTACAGTTGAGGATTTGCAGACATTAGGCAGATCATTTATAAATAATGTGAATAGTAGGGGCCGAGAATGGAACCTTGGGGTACACCACACGTGACTGGGAGAGGGAGGGAGTAATTGTCAGAAATTGAACTCACATTACATTATTGTTACATTATTGAACTCACGTTCACGTAGGGATGATCCCAGATTCACCAGAGCACTGTTAAATGCACTGTCATGAATGTGTTTGAACCAAGGCACAATCTAATTTGAATGTGCAATGTTGTTTGATTATCTTCTTTGCAGCTACAATATTGTAATAGAGCTAAGTGAAACTCGTAGTCTTCAGATGTAGAACACCACAAATTCAAAACGATAAAAGTAAATATTGAAAAAAAACAATACTTTAAAATTATTATAAGTGACAATACAATAATTAAGCAAACCTATCTAGTATGTCATTCACTTCAGCTGCTTTTCAGACTGCTTGAATGTAAACGCCCGTATAGGGCTTTCCTCGTGAAAACAACTCAATCCAAGAGTCCAGAACAGGATCTTATCGCTCTATCTGAAAGAGTAAGTTAGAGTGAGGAAAAGGTAGTTATAAACATAATAATCTAAGTAAGAAAGAAATACATGCATTGAATAGATTGAAAAATAATCCAGATTTAGTAGCTGTCAACTCAGACAAGGGAGGTTCAATTGTGGTCCTTGATATAGTTGAGTACCTTAGTGAGGCTTATAGACGATTAGGAGATGTATACACATACAAGAAGCTAACATTCAATCCCACTTCAAAATATCAGAAAGCGTTAAAACATCTATTCGATTTGGGGGTTGAGAACTCTATACTTACAACTAAAACCAATGAATATATATATATATATATATATATATATATATATATATATATATATATATATATATATATATATATATATATATATATATATATATTGAATTCCCCAGAGTTCCAGTGTTTAAATACTTACCTAACGTTCATAACTCTCTGGTTAATCCCCCAGGGAGACCAATAATTTCAACTATTAGCTCCATGGGAGAGAAACTGGGACAATGGGTAGATGTACAGTTACAGCCCATAGTGCAATCTTTGCCAGGATTCCTTAGAGATACTAAACATATTCTCAGACTCATAAAGAATTTTCAATGGAAAGAGGGTTTCAGATTTGCCACCATAGATGAAGTCTCTCTATATTCGTGTATTCCTCATGACCTAGGAATCAGTGCAGTTAAGAGGATGTTAGAGAGATACTCAGGATATGATCCAGAACTCATTGCATTTATTTTACAGGCTATTACTTTCCTACTGGATCATAGCTATTTTGTTTTTAATGGTGAATATTTCATACAGCTCAGAGGCACTGCGATGGGGGCGAAATTCGCCCCTTCATATGTAAATCTATATCTTGCAGACTTTTAAATTAGGAAGATCTTTAGTGATAACAATAGTTTCATTAAATTATACACTAGGTATATAGATGATATGGGGAGGCAATAGTGGAGAACTAGATAGCCTTATAAACTATCAAAATGATAATGATGGCAATCTGAAATTTACTTATAGTGCCTCTGATACCAATATACAATATTTAGATGTATCATTTGGTCACACTGAACATAATATAGTTACAGAAGTCTTTAGGAAGGAAATTACAGGCAATACCATATTAAGTGCAGATTCATTGCATCCGAACCACCTAAAGAAAGGTATACCAAAAGGCCAATACATCAGTCTTAGACGAAATTGTACTAACTTGAGTGATTATTGGAAGCATGCCAATGATCTAACAACATGCCTTGTTGATAGGGGTTATGATATATGTGAATTTAAGAGATTGTCTACACAAGTCTCAGGATTTAACAGAGATGTCTTACTTAAGGATAAAACTCTAAATAATAGGAGGAATGGTGTAAAACGGAAAGGTATTCATTTCATTACTAAATATAGTAGACAGTTCAATTAAATCTGTAATATTAACAGAAAGAGAATTCCCCTTCTAGAGAGAGATAAAGATGTAGAGTCAATTTCTACTAATTGTAATTTCAATTCATGTAGATCAGACACCATAGGAGATAAGGTGACTAAAAACTTTAGTTCTAAGGTAAGCACCAGAATCAGTAACAACAGTAACTGGCTATCCAAGAAATGTGGCTTCTATAAGTGTGGAGGAAGACCATGCAAGTGTTGTGATTATGCCTTGGTAGGAGATCATTTTACCTCTACAAATACAGGACAAAAGTACAGTATTAGAGACCGAATTAATTGTAATTCCACATTTATTGTTTATCTCATTACTTGTATGTTTTGCAAATTGCAATATGTAGGTCTTACCTCTAGGTGTCTCAAAGACAGGATTAGGGAACACTTACTGTCATTAGAAGCAGAGGTGCTTAAGACACCTGTTGCTAAACATTTTTTTGTACATGAAACTAAATTTGAGCACTTTAGATTTCAGGGTATCGAACAAGTGACACTGGGTGCTAGAGGAAGTGATAGATACCAAGCACTAAGTAGAAAGAAGATATTCTGGATTCTGGACTGGTTCTCCTGTGGGGATCAATAAAATCAGTGATGTCAAACTCTACATAGATAAAGGTTAGCTTATGCTTAAATTTCTTTCACACTTAATCTCTTCAAGAGCTTCAGTATAGCAATGATGATACCTCTATATATAGACACTAATTCTATCTGTGTTACATTGTGACAAATTGAGATGCATACATATTCATAATGTAGGCTTGTTGAGATGTTAGTCGTTATATTGTGATAGCTGGCGAAGGTTAGGATTTCCCCAGAGGTATCTCTATAATGTTAAACATTTTGAAACATCTGTTGTGGTAACAGTTTTTTTTGAATGGGCTCACTATGATAATTGAATGCATTTATCTTGTATACTAATGTTAGCTACTCTTTGCAAAGGCTGTTGCCACATGAGATATAATTTGTAACTAAATCAAGTGCATGCGAGGTTCCCGGTACATTTCAGTATATACATTGTTTTATAAGTGTTCTTTTTGTTTTAGGCTGTAGTTATAACTTAAGTTATGTAATTGGTTGTGTGTATTTGGGTGGAGGTTGTGAACAGGTTAAATTGTAAATTTAATTCACTATATTGTGATTGGATGTAATGACCGCACCCCCTTGTGATTTAACAGCTGCTGGTAACGCTTGTTCCTTAGCTCTGATGAACTGCCCATGAGGCAGGAAACGCTTCAGCTGTGGTGTCTGCCTGTATGCTGTACCGTTGTTTCTTTTAATGCAAGTATTCAATAAATTGTACTTTTAAACTAAAGGAATCTCTCCCTGCCTTCTCTTCACTGGGACTGCGATATTGTTGTAGTATGTCATTCATACCTACATACAAATCGCATGCAGATGGTTTAACAGTAGTGAGGATGGATTCAGGTGCAGTAGGTTCCTTATGAACTCAAGATTAAGCAATCCTATTTCAAAGGCTGGGTATAAAGACTCCTGCACTAATAGTGACAATCTTGACAGGGCAAATGTGACTTAGAAACAAACAGAACAGAAATAGATTGCTACAAGCCATTTCTAGCTCAAAAATTATGCATATGTAAATAAACATATACATATATAAATGTGTGTCCGGTGTTCTGTTATGTTTGTCTACCACGTTACGTTTGCCTACCTACTATCACACCTACAATAGACTTGCAAATTCTTTGTGCGCGCATGCGCTCACTGCTGCAGTCGGCAAATATTACAGAATACTGTCCACAATGTTGGCACTAGCTGGGGAGCTGAAAATATCAGTGCCAAAAAACATAATTTATGTAAGAACTTACCTGATAAATTAATTTCTTTCATATTAGCAAGAGTCCATGAGCTAGTGACGTATGGGATATACATTCCTACAAGGAGGGGCAAAGTTTCCCAAACCTCAAAATGCCTATAAATACACCCCTCATCACACCCACAATTCAGTTTAACGAATTGCCAAGAAGTGGGGTGATAAGAAAGGAGCGAAAGCATCAAAATAAGGAATTGGAATAATTGTGCTTTATACAAAAAAATCATAACTACCACAAAAAAGGGTGGGCCTCATGGACTCTTGCTAATATGAAAGAAATGAATTTATCAGGTAAGTTCTTACATAAATTATGTTTTCTTTCATGTAATTAGCAAGAGTCCATGAGCTAGTGACGTATGGGATAATAAATACCCAAGATGTGGAACTTCCACGCAAGAGTCACTAGAAAGGGAGGGATAAAATAAAGACAGCCAATTCCGCTGAAAAATAATAATCCACAACCCAAAACAAAAGTTTTAATCTCAATAATGAAAAAAACTGAAATTATAAGCAGAAGAATCAAACTGAAACAGCTGCCTGAAGTACTTTTCTACCAAAAACTGCTTCAGAAGAAGAAAACACATCAAAATGGTAGAATTTAGTAAAAGTATGCAAAGAAGACCAATTTGCTGCTTTGCAAATCTGATCAACAGAAGCTTCATTCCTAAACGCCCAGGAAGTAGAAACTGACCTAGTAGAATGAGCCGTAATTCTTTGAGGCGGGGATTTACCCTGGATCTGGACAGATACCTGGGAAGTTTCTTGTTTAGATGAGAGGCCATCAGATCTATTTCTGGAAGTCCCCAGATTTGAACAATCTGAAGAAATACCTCTGGGTGAAGGGACCATTCGCCCGGATGTAACGTCTGGCGACTGAGATAATCCGCTTCCCAATTGTCTACACCTGGGATGTGAACCGCAGAGATTAGACAGGAGCTGGATTCCGCCCATACAAGTATTTGAGATACTTCTTTCATAGCCTGAGGACTGTGAGTCCCACCCTGATGATTGACATATGCCACGGTTGTGACATTGTCTGTCTGAAAACAAATAAACGATTCTCTCTTCAGAAGAGGCCAGAACTGAAGAGCTCTGAAAATCGCATGGAGTTCCAAAATGTTTATTGGTAATCTCGCCTCCTGAGATTCCCAAACCCCCTGCGCTGTCAGAGATCCCCATACAGCTCCCCAACCTGACAGACTTGCATCTGTTGAGATCACAGTCCAGGTTGGACGAACAAAAGAAGCCCCTTGGACTAAACGATGGTGATCTATCCACCACGTCAGAGAGTGTCGTACATTGGGATTTAAGGATATTAATTGTGATATCTTTGTATAATCCCTGCACCATTGGTTCAGCATACAGAGCTGAAGAGGTCGCATGTGAAAACGAGCAAAGGGGATCGCATCCGATGCAGCAGTCATGAGACCTAGAATTTCCATGCATAAAGCTACCGAAGGGAATGATTGAGACTGAAGGTTTCGACAGGCTGAAACCAATTTCAGACGTCTCTTTTCTGTTAGAGACAAGGTCATGGACACTGAATCTATTTCAAAACCCAAAAAGGTTACCTGAGTCTGAGGAATCAACGAACTCTTTGATAAATTGATCCTCCAACCATGTCTTTGAAGAAACGACACAAGTTGATTCGTATGAGATTCTGCAGAATGTGAAGACTGAGCAAGTACCAAGATATCGTCCAAATAAGGAAATACCGCAATACCCTGTTCTCTGATTACAGAGAGAAGGGCACCGAGAACCTTTGAAAAGATCCTTGGAGCTGTTGCTAGGCCAAACGGAAGGGCCACAAACTGGTAATGCTTGTCTAGAAAAGAGAATCTCAGAAACTGAAAGTGATCTGGATGAATCGGAATATGAAGATATGCATCCTGTAAATCTATTGTGGACATATAATGCCCTTGCTGAACAAAAGGCGAATAGTCCTTATAGTTACCATTTTGAATGTTGGTATCCTTACATAACGATTTAATATCTTTAGATCCAGAACTGGTCTGAAGGAATTCTCCTTCTTTGGTACAATGAATAGATTTGAGTAAAACCCCAGACCCTGTTCCAGAACTGGAACTGGCACAATTACTCCAGCCAACTCTAGATCTGAAACACATTTTAGAAATGCCTGAGCCTTCACTGGGTTTATTGGAATGCGAGAGAGAAAAAATCTCTTCGCAGACGGCCTTACCTTGAAACCTATTCTGTACCCTTGTGAAACTATGTTCTGAATCCAAAGACTGTGAATCGAATTGATCCAAATGTCTTTGAAAAATCGTAACCTGCCCCCTACCAGCTGTGCTGGAATGAGGGCCACACCTTCATGTGGACTTGGGAGCTGGTTTTGACTTTCTAAAAGGCTTGGATTTATTCCAGATTGGAGAAGGTTTCCAAACAGAAACCGTTCCTTTAGGGGAACTGACGAAGGGAACGAAAACGATTAGCAGCCCTATATTTACCTTTAGATTTTTTGTCCTGAGACAAAAAAGTTCCTTTCCCCCCAGTAACAGTTGAAATAATAGAATCCAACTGGGAACCAAATAATTTATTACCTTGGAAAGAAAGAGAAAGCAAAGTTGACTTAGAAGACATATCTGCATTCCAAGTTTTAAGCCATAAAGCTCTTCTAGCTAAAATAGCTAAAGACATATACCTGACATCAACTCTAATGATATCAAAGATGGCATCACAAATAAAGTTATTAGCATGTTGAAGAAGTTTAACAATGCTATGAGTATTATGGTCTGATACTTGTTGTGCTAAAGCCTCCAACCAAAAAGTGAAAGCGGCAGCAACATCAGCCAAAGAAATAGCAGACCTAAGAAAATTACTTGAACATAAATAAGCTTTCCTTAGAAAGGATTCAATCTTCCTATCTAAAGGATCCTTAAAGGAAGTACTATCTGCCGTAGGAATAGTAGTAAGTTTAGCAAGAGTAGAGATAGCCCCATCAACTTTAGGGATTTTGCCCCAAAACTCTAATCTGTCAGATGGCACAGGATACAATTTCTTAAACCTTTGAGAAGGAGTACATGAAGTACCCATATTATTCCATTCCCTAGAAATTACTTCAGAAATAGCATCAGGGACAGGAAAAACTTCTGGAATAACCATAGGTTATCAAGAGGACTAGATTCCTCCATCTCTAAAGCGATTAAAACTTCTTTAAGTAAAGAGCGAATAAATTCCATCTTTAATAAATATGAAGATTTATCAGTGTCAATATCTGAGACAGAATCCTCTGAACCAGAAAATTTCTCATCAGAAACAGACAAATCAGAATGATGACGGTCATTTAAAATTTCATCTGAAAAATGAGAAGTTTTAAAAGACCTTTTACGTTTACTGGAAGGAGGAATAACAGACATAGCCTTCCTAATGGATTTAGAAACAAAATCTCTTATATTAACAGGAACATCCTGAGTATTAGATGTTGAGGGAACAGCAACAGGTAATGGTATATTACTAATGGAAATACTATCTGCATTAGCAAGCTTATCATGACATTCGTCACAAACTACAGCCGGAGGAACAGTTACCACAAGTTTACAACAAATGCACTTAACTTTGTGAGAACCAGCATCAGGCAGCGTTTTTCCAGAAGCAGATTCTGATCCAGCGTCAATCTGATACATCTTGCAATATGTAATAGAAAAAACAACATATAAAGCAAAATTATCAATTCCTTAAATGACAGTTTCAGGAATGGGAAAGAATGCCAATGAATAAGCCTCTAGCAACCAGAAGCAATGAAAAAATGAGACTGAAATAATGTAAAAAAAAGGTGGAGACAAGAATGACGCCCACATTTTTTAGCGCCAAAAAAGGCGCCCACATTATTGGCGCCTTAAATTTTTTGGCACAGAATGACGCCACATCCGGTAACGCCGACATTTTTGGCGCAAAACGTAAAAAAAAATGACGCAATCACGAGCAACTTGCGGCGTCAAGTATGACGCCGGAAATGACAAAAAAATTTTGCGCCAAAAAAGTCCGCGCCAAGAATGACGCAATAAATTGAAGCATTTTCAGCCCCCGCGAGCCTAACAGCCCACAGGGAAAAACAGTCAATTTGAAAACAATCTTTAAGGTAAGAAAATTGATTATTCATATGCATTAACCCAAATAATGAAACTGACTTGTCTTAAATAAGGAATATTGATCATCCTGAATCAAGGCAAATATAAGTTTGAAGACATATATTTAGAACTTTATATAAAAGTGCCCAACCATAGCTTAGAGTGTCACAAAAAATAAGACTTTCTTACCCCAGGACACTCATCTACATATAGTAGATAGCCAAACCAGTACTGAAACGAGAATCAGTAGAGGTAATGTTATATAAGAGTATATCGTCGATCTGAAAAGGGAGGTAAGAGATTAATCTCTACGACCGATAACAGAGAACCTATGAAATAGATCCCGTAGAAGGAGACCATTGAATTCAAATAGGCAATACTCTCTTCACATCCCTCTGACATTCACTGCACTCTGAGAGGAAAACCGGGCTCCAGCCTGCTGCGAAGCGCATATCAACGTAGAATCTAGCACAAACTTACTTCACCACCTCCACGGGAGGCAAAGTTTGTAAAAACTGAATTGTGGGTGTGGTGAGGGGTGTATTTATAGGCATTTTGAGGTTTGGGAAACTTTGCCCCTCCTGGTAGGATTGTATATCCCATACGTCACTAGCTCATGGACTCTTGCTAATTACATGAAAGAAAAAGGCAATGTGTTCTTTTATTCACTATATTGACTATTATTATACTGATGTATTTGAAAATACAATATGTTCTTTTATTCACTATATTGACTATTATTATACTGATGTATTTGATTAAAGGAGTCAACAGACCACTGCTCCTTAACCTGTCCACCTGCTCTGAGGCTATGGACAGAAATCAACCCGATCGAATACAATCGGGTTGATTGACACCCCCTGCTAGCCGTCAATTGGCCGCAAATCTGCAGGGGGTGGCATTGCACCAGCAGTTCACAAGAACAGCTGGTGCAATGATAAATGCAGACAGCGTAGGCTGTCGGCATTTATGAATGTGCGGCGGACATGATACGCTACTATCATGTCTGCTCGCACATTAATAAATATGCTCCATGGAATGTTCTATCGAAATCAAGACAGTTTCATGTTGACTTTCATTTGCCTTTCACATCTGCATCATATTAATGGAAATATTACTACTACTACCTCTTGCCTCGTAGTATATGCTTGTCTATCCCATTTCCTTACATTAAACTCCCTCCTTTCAATCTGGATTTCGCCCCCTTCACTCAACAGAGACAGCAATTGTTAAGGTTACCAACGACATACTTACAGCAAAATCAAAAGGCCATTTCTCTCTGCTTATCCTCGTTGATCTGTCTGCAGCCTTTGATACTGTCGACCATCCCCTTTTGCTCCATACTCTCCAATCCTTCGGCATCTGTGACACAGCTCTCTCTTGGTTCTCTTCCTATCTGTCTAACCGTACCTTTAGTGTAGCCTTCTCTGGGGTATCCTCTGCCCCATTACCTCTTTCTGTTGGGGTACCACAAGGCTCTGTCCTCGGTCCCCTTCTCTTCTCAATCTACACATTCCCACTAGGTTCCTTAATAAAGTCCCACAGGTTTCATTATTATTTGTATGCCGACGATACCCAAATTTACCTCTCTGCACCAGAACTATCTCCTTCCTTGCTAACCCATGTCACTAACTGTCTCTCTCATATCTCATCTTGGATGTCCTTTCACTACCTCAAGCTAAAACTCTCTAAAACTGAGCTCATTATTCCTCCCCCCTTCTTCCAAAATCTCCACCCCCCATGTGTCTATAACTGTTTACAACTCCATCATTACCCCAACCTCACATGCCCGATGTCTTGGGGTCACACTTGACTCAGATCTTTCTTTCACTCCTCATATTCAGTCCTTGGCTAAAGCCTGCCGCTTCCACCTTAAAAACATAAACATCTCTAAAACTAGACATTTCCTTACACAGCAAAGATTTTATTTCACTCTCTCATCCGTTCCTGCCTCGACTACTCCAACTCTATCCTCTCTGGTCTCCCTAGCTGCCGCCTAGCTCCTTTACAATCCATAATTAATGCCTCTGCCAGGCTCATCTTCCTTTCACGTCCCTCTTCATCTGCCGCACCTCTCTGCCAATCCCTTCACTGGCTTCCTCTTGCCTCCAGGATTAAAATTCTCACTCTGACACACAAAGCCCTCAATTGCACTGCTCCCCCCCCTACATCTCAGACCTTGTCTCCAGATACTCTCCCTCCCGTCCCCTTTGCTCCGCTCATGATCTCCTACTCTCCTCCTCTCCTGTTACCTCCTCACATTCCCTTCTACAAGATTTCTCAAGACTGGCTCTCATCTTATGGAACTCTCTGCCTTGCTCCACAAGAATCTCCCCTAGTTTTAAAAGCTTCAAGTGCTTCCTAAAGACTTTACTATTCAGGGACGCTTGCAACCTACACTAACCTTCCTATCTCCACTGCTATCCCCTAAAACCCCATAGCATGTAAGCCTATGAGCCCAGCTGTTTGTAGTTCACCTTCAAAAGAGCCGACTACAACAGTGCAACTCTTGGCAGGGCCCTCTCTCCCCATTTTATCCCTGTAATCATTTTTATATACCACCCATGTTCATAGCGCTGCGGAACCTGTTGGCGCTCTACAAATACCTGATAATAATAATAATAATAATAATAATATATCTTATATAATCAATAAATATGCGGATGCACTCTCCAGGATTTGTAATAATCGTCACCTTTTAATGTAATGTTTCAGGGGTTTTACTCCCTTTGTCATAAACAAACAAAAAAAAAATGTTTTCACCCCCACAGTGCCTTACATGGTTGTTGTTGTTATTTTTTAATTGACAACTTAACACAAAGACAGTAAATCACATGTAAGTATCACAAAACACGTAATGTTTTGGGGTTTTACAATACAATTAAAAAATAATAACAACAACAACCATGTACTCACCCCCACAGTGTCTTATGAACCATGTAAACATGGCTCGGCATCTGTTTGTTTATATGGTTCATAAGACACGGTGGGGGTGAGTACATGGTTGTTGTTGTTGTTATTTTTTAATTGTATTGTAAAACCCCAAAACGTTGTGTTTTGTGATACTTACATGTGATTTACTGCCTTTGTGTTAAGTTGTTACCTAGACAATATTTTACTGACATGACCAGTAGTAGTAAGGTTCACGTCAAAGTGGAAAATAAAGAGTAAATATAGAAATAAAGATGACATCATGGTGAAATTTCTTCTAATAATGTTAAAATCTAATTATACTTCAATTATTATTTAAATTAAATCCTAGCAGCTTTACCTCCTAATTTATACTGTATGATTATGTATGCTAATTAGCATGGCCGTTACTTTTTTTCCAGAAAATGTTGCAACCCTACGTACACCTGAAAATAAGTTAAAATATGCCCAGGCACAAATGTTTGATGAAATCTCGCCGGCTGGCAATGCTAAACTCAATCGTATCCTAGTTAAAGCAATATTGTATTTTTAGGCCATTTTTGTTGTGTGTGTGTGTATGTATATGTGTGTGCATGTGTGTGTATGCATGTGTGTGTGTGTGTGTGTGCGTGTGTATGTATATGTGTGTGTTTGTGTGCGTGTATGTGTGTGTGTGTTTGTGTATGTATATGTGTGTGTGTATATGTATATGTGTGTGCATGTGTGTGTGTGTGCGTTTGTATGTATATGTGTGTGTGCGTGTGCGTGTGTATGTATATGTGTGTGTGTGTGTATGTATATGTGTGTGCATGTGTGTGTATGCATGTGTGTGTGTGTGTGTGTGCGTGTGCGTGTGTATGTATATATGTGTGTGTGTGCGTGTGTTTGTGTATGTATATGTGTGTGTGTGTGTGTGTGTTGGGGGGGGTAAGAAGCTAACTAAAGTATTAAATCTTTATATCAAAAAAGTGAACATATACATGTTCATAATAATAAAAAAGTATATTATTTTATGGAGTTGAAATTTGTTCAGGTTTGATTATAATTTATTTGATTATACAGCATATGCTGGACTCTGAATCTACTATTATGTTTCCAAGAATGATAAAAGAACAGAGTGAAATTATACTTGGATCAGTTAACTACAAAGTATATTATGTATACCTAAATAACACCAATTTGAATACAACAGTATTGTAATATAACTAACTTGATAAATATACTGTTGCCCTAGTAACACAACAATATGCTGAACACAATGAAAATGACAGTGCAAAAAAAAAATGCTCCAGTTGGACATAGGTACTACGTCACACAGTATTTTGTCCAGCGTACTGTGTTGACGTAGTATCTATATCCAACACAGAGGTGCATGCTGCGGGCCCCACTGTCAGCTTACACAGCAGAGACTACAACTGTTGGCACAAAGCATCTGCCTTCATATGCACTGATTGTGCTTAGTTACTATATGAAGGCAGACTGTTACAGAGAGTAACACTTTCTGTGTCTACAATGGTCATTCTTTGGTGTTGAGTGGTAGCTATTGGAGGGAAGGTGAGATGTCGGTGGGCAGCTCAGCGAGGTGGTAGGGGGGGCAGAGTTCCCTACACTACAGCAAAATTATTAGTTAGGGAGAGGGAGGGATGCACATTTGTTGGGGGAGAAGGGACCATACAGTAATCACTTGGTGGGGGAGGTGGGGAGGGGGATCCCTACATTACAGAAATATATATATATTATATATATATATATATATATATATATATATATATATATATATATATATATATATATATATATATATATATATATATATATATATATATATATATATAATAACATAAAATAGTAGTAATTTGTTACTGGCTCCCAGGACGAAATATGGGGTTAGAATACGAGTGGCGCATGACCAATAAAAGGTTTATCGTGGGTAAATTACAGCTGCAAGTCTCTTGAAGTACGTCTCTATAAGCTTAGCACATCTAGCCACTGGGATTTTTGCCCATTCCTCAGGGCAAAACTACTCCAGCTCCTTAAAGATTGCTGTACACCAGTGGAACCCATCCATCTTGAAGTCATGCCACAGATTCTCAATTGGATTGAGGTCTGGGCTTTGACTAGGCCTTTCCAAGACTTTTAAATATTTCCCCTTAAACCACTTGAGTGGTGCTTTAGCTGTATGCTTAGGGTCATTGTCCTGCTGGAAAGTGAATCTCTGTCCCAGTCTCAAATCTCTGGGAGACTGAAACAGGTTTCCCTCAAGAATTTCCTTGTATTTAGCACCGTCCATTATTCCTTCAATTCTGACCAGTTTCCCAGTCCCTGACGATCACAATGGTGTTCTCTGGGTAATGAGAGTTTTTGCGCCAGACATATTGTTTTCCTTAATGGCCAAAAAGCTTAATTTTAGTCTCATCTGACCAGAGTGCCTTCTTCCATATGTTTGGGGAGTCTCCCACATGCCTTTTGGTGAACAGCAAACGTGTTTAATTATTTTTTTCTTTAAGCAATGGCTTTTTTTCTGGCCACTCTTCGTAAAGCCCAGGTCTGTGGAGTGTATGGCTTAAAGTGGTTTTATGGACAGATACTCCAATCTCCACTGTGGAGCTTTGCAGCTCATTCAATGTTATCTTTGGTCTCATTGTTGCCTCTCTGATTAATGCCCACCTTGCCTGGTCTGTGAGTTTTGGCGGGCGGCCTTTTCTTGGCAGGTTTGTTGGGGTGCTATATTCTTTCCATTTTTTAATGGATTAAATGGTGCTTCATGGGATATTCAAAGTTTTGGATATTTTTTTTATAAACCAACCCTGCTCTGTACTTCTCCACAACTTTGTCCCTTACCTGTTTGGAGAGCTCCATGGTCTTCATGGTGCCGCTTGCTTGGTGGTGTCCCTTGGTCAGTGGTGTTGCAGGGTCTGGGGCCTTTCAGAACAGGTGTATATATACTGATATCATGTGTTTTACTATTAAATATATTTTCACTAATCGTCCACAATAACTAAATAAATAAATAATCTGAAGATAAGATTTATTCTTACATAATATATTCATCTGTAAATGGGTGAGTCTAAAAAGGGGATATAAATATTATATTTTATATGTTTAGCTTATTAAGAAAAACTCTTATTAAACACCACAGTATTTTACATTTCCTTCAAAAAGTTATCTTCCAATAATTCCAATATTGCCATGTCTGATTGTTATTTGATAGGTGCTAAATTAAATTTGCTAAAAAAAAAAATTGTGAATAAATTTGATATTATGTTATGTTATATTTTACTTTTGTAGAAATTCCCCTTACTTTGAATAAGCCTTATATTCAAAAGAGGGAAAATGTTGTATTTCAGGTTAGCATGTTGTATGTTTTTCAAGTTTTTAGGTGTTATGAAAGGCAAGTGACTATGCTTTAGGCACTAAGCAGAAAACAGGAACATATTTCCTCAATCCATGTAACCCTTTCCCTAAATACCTTGTGTGTTGTCTGCAACAATAACTCTGTAGATTGTATGCTACTGGGAAAATACGTCATAGTCTATTTCTTTAGTCAAAGATTCTTGAACATAATGTTTTTTTATTTATTTATTTGTAAATACTCTTCTAAAATACCATCACCTCTTTTGTTTAAAAAAAATCATCACACTATGAATATTATCTTGTAACTGCAATTTGTATTAGAAAATCCTTTAATTGTTTTCTTTTTATTTTTTTAGTTTTTTTTAGGTGGGAGGGACATATGTTTTGGCATTGCAACAAGGGAACCCTGGGTGCAAAGCTGAATAAATACATGTAGTGTTCTTATTGTTGAAAGACGTTGTACATATTTATTTATTTGTTTTACTGTATATTTACTGCACGTATTTCACATGTCCTTTTTTATTGTAAATACATATTGCTATATATTTATCTGTATATAACTATAGCTGTATATCTATTCCTATAGATATAAAGGTTTGATATCTATTTTATATGAACAGTATCATATATATATATATATATATATATACATATATATATATATATATATATATATATATATATATATATATATATATATATATATATATATATATACAGAAATATATATTTAATAATAAAACTTACATTATTTTCCACGTGAAGAACATAGGAATGGAAAATATGTGTTTTGCGCATCGAGTTTCACGATTTAGATCTAGATTTAGAACACAGTTGGGTTAGCGCACATGAAAATTTCCTAATCTTAAAGGGACACTGAACCAAAAAAATTTCTTTCATGATTCACATAGAGCATAACATTTTAAGCAACTTTCTATTTTACTCCTATTATCAATTTTTCTTCGTTCTTTTGCTATCTTTATTTTAAAAGCAGAAATGTAAATCTTAGCAGCCAGCCCATTTTAGGTTCAGCACCATGGATAGCGCTTGCTTATTGGAGGCTTACATTTACCCACCAAATCGGAAAAGCGTGGTAAAAATAGACTTTGAGAAGTCGCAAAAGCAAAATCTTGTTCTCCCAAAGACTTCAATGGAGTAAAAAAAACCTGATCACTGTTATTTAAAAGCGCAATGTAAGCCTATTTCATAATCCAATGTTCTGCACATAGCAGAATATGCTCTATTTATTCTTAAAGAGATATTTAAATATATATCTGATGGATTTTTGCAGAAATATATATTTATACCTATATATATATATATATATATATATATATATATATATATATATATATATATACACACATGAATATATATAGGTATAGATATATACAGAGATATAAAGGAATATCTGTTTAAAAATACTCAGGATATATTCTATGTGCAGAACTTTGGAATATATATTTACAGTAAATTCACAATATAACACTTTATTAAAAGGACAGTCTACTCCCTTTTTATTGTTTAAAAAGATAGATAATCCCTTTATTACCCATTCCCCAGTTTTGCATAACCAACATGGTTATAGTAATATAATCTTTACCTCTCTGATTACCTTGTATCTAAGCTTCTGCAGACTGCCCCCTTATTTTAGTTATTTTGACAGATATGCATTTTAAGCCTACCAGTGCTGATTAATGCCATGTGTGTGAGCACAATGTTATCTATATGCACACATGAACTAACACTCTCTAGCTGTGAAAAACTGTCAAAATGCCGTGAGATAAGAGGCGGGCTTCAAGGACTTAGAAATTAGCATATGAGCCTTCCTAGGTTTAGGTTTCAACAAGGAATACCAAGAGAACAAAAAAAAATGATGATAAAAGTAAATTGGAAAGTTGTTTAAAATTGCATGCCCTATCTGGATTATGAAAGTTTAATTTTGACTAGACTGTCCCTTTAAATATGAATATTACATAAATATACTTTCTTTCATGTAATTAGCAAGAGTCCATGAGCTAGTGACGTATAGGATATACATTCCTACCAGGAGGGGCAAAGTTTCCCAAACCTCAAAATGCCTATAAATACACCCCTCACCACACCCACAATTCAGTTTTACAAACTTTGCCTCCGATGGAGGTGGTGAAGTAAGTTTGTGCTAGATTCTACGTTGATATGCGCTCCGCAGCAAGTTGGAGCCCGGTTTTCCTCTCAGCGTGCAGTGAATGTCAGAGGGATGTGAGGAGAGTATTGCCTATTTGAATGCAGTGATCTCCTTCTAAGGGGTCTATTTCATAGGTTCTCTGTTATCGGTCGTAGAGATTCATCTCTTACCTCCCTTTTCAGATCGACGATATACTCTTATATATACCATTACCTCTGCTGATTCTCGTTTTAGTACTGGTTTGGCTATCTGCTATATGTAGATGAGTGTCCTGGGGTAAGTAAGTCTTATTTTCTGTGACACTCCTAGCTATGGTTGGGCACTTTGTTTATAAAGTTCTAAATATATGTATTCAAACATTTATTTGCCTTGACTCAGAATGTTCAACTTTCCTTATTTTCAGACAGTCAGTTTCATATTTGGGATAATGCATTTTAATTTAACATTTTTCTTACCTTAAAATTTGACTTTTTCCCTGTGGGCTGTTAGGCTCGCGGGGGCTGAAAATGCTTCATTTTATTGCGTCATTCTTGGCGCGGACTTTTTTGGCGCAAAAATTCTATTTCTCCAACATAGGTGTGTCCGGTCCACGGCGTCATCCTTACTTGTGGGATATTCTCCTCCCCAACAGGAAATGGCAAAGAGCCCAGCAAAGCTGGTCACATGATCCCTCCTAGGCTCCGCCTACCCCAGTCATTCTCTTTGCCGTTGTACAGGCAACATCTCCACGGAGATGGCTTAGAGTTTTTTAGTGTTTAACTGTAGTTTTTATTATTCAATCAAGAGTTTGTTATTTTAAAATAGTGCTGGTATGTACTATTTACTCTGAAACAGAAAAGAGATGAAGATTTCTGTTTGTAAGAGGAAAATGATTTTAGCAACCGTTACTAAAATCGATGGCTGTTTCCACACAGGACTGTTGAGAGGAATTAACTTCAGTTGGGGGAAACAGTGAGCAGACTTTTGCTGCTTGAGGTATGACACATTCTAACAAGACCATGTAATGCTGGAAGCTGTCATTTTCCCTATGGGATCCGGTAAGCCATTTTTATTACATAAAGAAAAAAGGGCTTCACAAGGGCTTTTAAGACTGTAGACATTTTCTGGGCTAAAACGATTTATATATAAGCATATTTTATACCCCATAGCCTTGAGGAATTATTTTAATCTTGGGAACTATGTAAAATAACCGGCAGGACTGTATTGGACACCTTATTCTCTAGGGGCTTTCCCTAATCATAGGCAGAGTCTCATTTTCGCGCCTCTATTGCGCACTTGTTTTTGGGAAGCATGACATGCAGATGCATGTGTGAGGAGCTCTGATACATAGAAAAGACTTTCTGAAGGCGTCATTTGGTATCGTATTCCCCTTTGGGCTTGGTTGGGTCTCAGCAAAGCAGATACCAGGGACCAAATTTGGTGTGCAATACTCTTAAGGCTTTAAGACACTGTGGTGAAATTTTGGTGAATTTTGAACAATTCCTTCATACTTTTTCACATTTGCAGTAATAAAGTGTGTTCAGTTTAAAATTTAAAGTGACAGTAACGGTTTTATTTTAAAACGTTTTTTGTACTTTGTTATCAAGTTTATGCCTGTTTAACATGTCTGAACTACCAGATAGACTGTGTTCTGTATGTGGGGAAGCCAAGGTTCCTTCTCATTTAAATAGATGTGATTTATGTGACACAAAATTTAGAGAAAATGATGCCCTAGATGATTCCTCAAGTGAGGGGAGTAAGCATGGTACTGCATCATCCCCTCCTTCGTCTACACCAGTCTTGCCCACTCAGGAGGCCCCTAGTACATCTAGTGCGCCAATACTCCTTACTATGCAACAATTAACGGCTGTAATGGATAATTCTATCAAAAACATTTTAGCCAAAATGCCCACTTATCAGCGAAAGCGCGACTGCTCTGTTTTAGAAAATACTGAAGAGCATGAGGACGCTGATGATATTGGTTCTGAAGTGCCCCTACACCAGTCTGAGGGGGCCAGGGAGGTTTTGTCTGAGGGAGAAATTTCAGATTCAGGGAAAATTTCTCAACAAGCTGAACCTGATGTGATTACATTTAAATTTAAATTGGAACATCTCCGCGCTCTGCTTAAGGAGGTGTTATCTACTCTGAATTTGGTCATTCCAGAGAAATTATGTAAAATGGACAAGTTCCTAGAGGTCCCGGGGCCCCCCGAAGCTTTTCCTATACCCAAGCGGGTGGCGGACATTGTAAATAAAGAATGGGAAAGGCCTGGTATACCTTTCGTCCCTCCCCCCATATTTAAAAAATTGTTTCCTATGGTCGACCCCAGAAAGGACTTATGGCAGACAGTCCCCAAGGTCGAGGGGGCGGTTTCTACTCTAAACAAACGCACCACTATACCCATAGAAGATAGTTGTGCTTTCAAAGATCCTATGGATAAAAAATTAGAAGGTTTGCTTAAAAAGATGTTTGTTCAGCAAGGTTACCTTCTACAACCAATTTCATGCATTGTTCCTGTCACTACAGCAGCGTGTTTCTGGTTCGATGAACTAGAAAAGGCGCTCAATAATAATTCTTCTTCTTATGAGGAGATTATGGACAGAATTCATGCTCTCAAATTGGCTAATTCTTTCACCCTAGACGCCACTTTGCAATTGGCTAGGTTAGCGGCGAAAAATTCTGGTTTTGCTATTGTGGCGCGCAGAGCGCTTTGGCTAAAATCTTGGTCAGCGGATGCGTCTTCCAAGAACAAATTGCTTAACATTCCTTTCAAGGGGAAAACGCTGTTTGGCCCTGACTTGAAAGAGATTATCTCTGATATCACTGGGGGCAAGGGCCACGCCCTTCCTCAGGATAGGTCTTTCAAAGCCAAAAATAAACCTAATTTTCATCCCTTTCGCAGAAACGGACCAGCCCCAAGTGCTACGTCCTCTAAGCAAGAGGGTAATACTTCTCAAGCCAAGCCAGCCTGGAGGCCAATGCAAGGCTGGAACAAAGGAAAGCAGGCCAAGAAACCTGCCACTGCTACCAAGACAGCATGAGATGTTGGCCCCCGATCCGGGACCGGATCTGGTGGGGGGCAGACTCTCTCTCTTCGCTCAGGCTTGGGCAAGAGATGTTCTGGATCCTTGGGCACTAGAAATAGTCTCCCAAGGTTATCTTCTGGAATTCAAGGGGCTTCCCCCAAGGGGGAGGTTCCACAGGTCTCAATTGTCTTCAGACCACATAAAAAAACAGGCATTCTTACATTGTGTAGAAGACCTGTTAAAAATGGGAGTGATTCATCCTGTTCCATTAGGAGAACAAGGGATGGGGTTCTACTCCAATCTGTTCGTAGTTCCCAAAAAAGAGGGAACATTCAGACCAATCTTAGATCTCAAGATCCTAAACAAGTTTCTCAAGGTTCCATCGTTCAAAATGGAAACCATTCGAACAATTCTTCCTTCCATCCAGGAAGGTCAATTCATGACCACGGTGGATTTAAAGGATGCGTATCTACATATTCATATCCACAAGGAACATCATCGGTTCCTAAGGTTCGCATTCCTGGACAAGCATTACCAGTTTGTGGCACTTCCGTTCGGATTAGCCACTGCTCCAAGAATTTTCACAAAGGTACTAGGGTCCCTTCTAGCGGTGCTAAGACCAAGGGGCATTGCAGTAGTACCTTACTTGGACGACATTCTGATTCAAGCGTCGTCCCTTCCACAAGCAAAGGCTCACACGGACATTGTCCTGGCCTTTCTCAGATCTCACGGGTGGAAAGTGAACGTAGAAAAAAGTTCGCTATCTCCGTCAACAAGGGTTCCCTTCTTGGGAACAATAATAGACTCCTTAGAAATGAGGATTTTTCTGACAGAGGCCAGAAAATCAAAACTTCTAAACTCTTGTCAAATACTTCATTCTGTTCCTCTTCCTTCCATAGCGCAGTGCATGGAAGTAATAGGTTTTATGGTAGCGGCAATGGACATAGTTCCTTTTGCGCGAATTCATCTAAGACCATTACAACTGTGCATGCTCAGTCAGTGGAATGGGGACTATACAGACTTGTCTCCGACGATACAAGTAGATCAGAGGACCAGAGATTCACTCCGTTGGTGGCTGTCCCTGGACAACCTGTCACAGGGGATGAGCTTCCGCAGACCAGAGTGGGTCATTGTCACGACCGACGCCAGTCTGGTGGGCTGGGGCGCGGTCTGAGGACCCCTGAAAGCTCAGGGTCTTTGGTCTCGGGAAGAATCTCTTCTCCCGATAAATATTCTGGAACTAAGAGCGATATTCAATGCTCTCAAGGCTTGGCCTCAGCTAGCAAAGGCCAAGTTCATACGGTTTCAATCAGACAACATGACGACTGTTGCGTACGTCAACCATCAGGGGGGAACAAGGAGTTCCCTGGCGATGGAAGAAGTGACCAAAATCATTCAATGGGTGGAGACTCACTCCTGCCACTTGTCTGCAATCCACATCCCAGGAGTGGAAAATTGGGAAGCGGATTTTCTGAGTCGTCAGACATTTCATCCGGGGGAGTGGGAACTCCATCCGGAAATCTTTGCCCAAATTACTCAATTGGGGGGCATTCCAGACATGGATCTGATGGCCTCTCGTCAGAACTTCAAGGTTCCTTGCTACGGGTCCAGATCCAGGGATCCCAAGGCGACTCTAGTAGATGCACTAGTAGCACCTTGGACCTTCAAACTAGCTTATGTATTCCCGCCGTTTCCCCTCATCCCCAGGCTGGTAGCCAGGATCAATCAGGAGAGGGCATCAGTGATCTTGATAGCTCCTGCGTGGCCACGCAGGACTTGGTATGCAGACCTGGTGAATATGTCATCGGCTCCACCATGGAAGCTACCTTTGAGACGAGACCTTCTTGTTCAAGGTCCGTTCGAACATCCGAATCTGGTCTCACTCCAACTGACTGCTTGGAGATTGAACGCTTGATCTTATCAAAGCGAGGGTTCTCAGATTCTGTCATTGATACTCTTGTTCAGGCCAGAAAGCCTGTAACTAGAAAAATCTACCACAAAATATGGAAAAAATATATCTGTTGGTGTGAATCTAAAGGATTCCCTTGGGACAAGGTAAAAATTCCTAAGATTCTATCCTTTCTTCAAGAAGGTTTGGAGAAAGGATTATCTGCAAGTTCTTTGAAGGGACAGATTTCTGCCTTGTCTGTGTTACTTCACAAAAAGCTGGCAGCTGTGCCAGATGTTCAAGCCTTTGTTCAGGCTCTGGTTAGAATCAAGCCTGTTTACAAACCTTTGACTCCTCCTTGGAGTCTCAATTTAGTTCTTTCAGTTCTTCAGGGGGTTCCGTTTGAACCCTTACATTCCGTTGATATTAAGTTATTATCTTGGAAAGTTTTGTTTTTGGTTGCAATTTCTTCTGCTAGAAGAGTTTCAGAATTATCTGCTCTGCAGTGTTCTCCTCCTTATCTGGTGTTCCATGCAGATAAGGTGGTTTTACGTACTAAACCTGGTTTTCTTCCGAAAGTTGTTTCTAACAAAAACATTAACCAGGAGATAGTCGTGCCTTCTTTGTGTCCGAATCCAGTTTCAAAGAAGGAACGTTTGTTGCACAATTTGGATGTAGTTCGTGCTCTAAAATTCTATTTAGATGCTACAAAGGATTTTAGACAAACATCTTCTTTGTTTGTTGTTTATTCTGGTAAAAGGAGAGGTCAAAAAGCAACTTCTACCTCTCTCTCTTTTTGGATTAAAAGCATCATCAGATTGGCTTACGAGACTGCCGGACGGCAGCCTCCTGAAAGAATCACAGCTCATTCCACTAGGGCTGTGGCTTCCACATGGGCCTTCAAGAACGAGGCTTCTGTTGATCAGATATGTAAGGCAGCGACTTGGTCTTCACTGCACACTTTTACGAAATTTTACAAATTTGATACTTTTGCTTCTTCTGAGGCTATTTTTGGGAGAAAGGTTTTGCAAGCCGTGGTGCCTTCCATCTAGGTGACCTGATTTGCTCCCTCCCTTCATCCGTGTCCTAAAGCTTTGGTATTGGTTCCCACAAGTAAGGATGACGCCGTGGACCGGACACACCTATGTTGGAGAAAACAGAATTTATGTTTACCTGATAAATTACTTTCTCCAACGGTGTGTCCGGTCCACGGCCCGCCCTGGTTTTTTAATCAGGTCTGATAATTTATTTTCTTTAACTACAGTCACCACGGTATCATATGATTTCTCCTATGCAAATATTCCTCCTTTACGTCGGTCGAATGACTGGGGTAGGCGGAGCCTAGGAGGGATCATGTGACCAGCTTTGCTGGGCTCTTTGCCATTTCCTGTTGGGGAGGAGAATATCCCACAAGTAAGGATGACGCCGTGGACCGGACACACCGTTGGAGAAAGTAATTTATCAGGTAAACATAAATTCTGTTTTCCGTTTCCGGCGTCATACGTGTCGCCGGAAGTTGCGTCATTTTTTGACGTTATTTTGCGCCAAAAATGTCGGCGTTCCGGATGTGGCGTCATTTTTGGCGCCAAAAAGCATTTAGGCGCCAAATAATGTGGGCGTCTTATTTGGCGCGAAAAAATATGGGCGTCACTTTTGTCTCCACATTATTTAAGTCTCATTTTTTATTGCTTCTGGTTGCTAGAAGCTTGTTCTTTGGCATTTTTTCCCATTCCTGAAACTGTCATTTAAGGAATTTGATCAATTTTGCTTTATATATATGTTGTTTTTTCTCTTACATATTGCAAGATGTCTCACGTTGCATCTGAGTCAGAAGATACTACAGGAAAATCGCTGTCAAGTGCTGAATCTACCAAAGCTAAGTGTATCTGCTGTAAACTTTTGGTAGCTATTCCTCCAGCTGTTGTTTGTATTGATTGTCATGACAAACTTGTTAAAGCAGATAATATTTCCTTTAGTAAAGTACCATTGCCTGTTGCAGTTCCTTCAACATCTAAGGTGCAGAATGTTCCTGATAATATAAGAGATTTTGTTTCTGAATCCATAAAGAAGGCTATGTCTGTTATTTCTCCTTCTAGTAAACGTAAAAAATCTTTTAAAACTTCTCTCCCTACAGATGAATTTTTAAATGAACATCATCATTCTGATTCTGATGATTCCTCTGGTTCAGAGGATTCTGTCTCAGAGGTTGATGCTGATAAATCTTCATATTTATTTAAAATGGAATTTATTCGTTCTTTACTTAAAGAAGTACTAATTGCTTTAGAAATAGAGGATTCTGGTCCTCTTGATACTAATTCTAAACGTTTAGATAAGGTATTTAAAGCTCCTGTGGTCATTCCAGAAGTTTTTCCTGTTCCTAATGCTATTTCTGCAGTAATTTCCAAAGAATGGGATAATTTGGGTAATTCATTTACTCCTTCTAAACGTTTTAAGCAATTATATCCTGTGCCGTCTGACAGATTAGAATTTTGGGACAAGATCCCTAAAGTTGATGGGGCTATTTCTACCCTTGCTAAACGTACTACTATTCCTACGTCAGATGGTACTTCGTTTAAGGATCCTCTAGATAGGAAAATTGAGTCCTTTCTAAGAAAAGCTTATCTGTGTTCAGGTAATCTTCTTAGACCTGCTATATCTTTGGCTGATGTTGCTGCAGCTTCAACTTTTTGGTTGGAAACTTTAGCGCAACAAGTAACACATCGTGATTCTCATGATATTATTATTCTTCTTCAGCATGCTAATAATTTTATCTGTGATGCCATTTTTGATATTATCAGAGTTGATGTCAGGTTTATGTCTCTAGCTATTTTAGCTAGAAGAGCTTTATGGCTTAAAACTTGGAATGCTGATATGGCTTCTAAATCAACTTTACTTTCCATTTCTTTCCAGGGTAACAAATTATTTGGTTCTCAGTTGGATTCCATTATTTCAACTGTTACTGGTGGGAAAGGAACTTTTTTACCACAGGATAAAAAATCTAAAGGTAAAAACAGGGCTAATAATCGTTTTCGTTCCTTTCGTTTCAACAAAGAACAAAAGCCTGATCCTTCATCCTCAGGAGCAGTTTCAGTTTGGAGACCATCTCCAGTCTGGAATAAATCCAAGCCAGTTAGAAAGGCAAAGCCTGCTTCTAAGTCCACATGAAGGTGCGGCCCTCATTCCAGCTCAGCTGGTAGGGGGCAGGTTACGTTTTTTCAAGGAAATTTGGATAAATTCTGTTCACAATCTTTGGATTCAGAGCATTGTTTCAGAAGGGTACAGAATTGGTTTCAAGTTGAGACCTCCTGCAAAGAGATTTTTTCTTTCCCGTGTCCCAGTAAATCCAGTAAAAGCTCAAGCATTTCTGAAATGTGTTTCAGATCTAGAGTTGACTGGAGTAATTATGCCAGTTCCAGTTCCGGAACAGGGGATGGGGTTTTATTCAAATCTCTTCATTGTACCAAAGAAGGAGAATTCTTTCAGACCAGTTCTGGATCTAAAAATATTGAATCGTTATGTAAGGATACCAACGTTCAAGATGGTAACTGTAAGGACTATCTTACCTTTTGTTCAGCAAGGGAATTATATGTCCACAATAGATTTACAGGATGCATATCTGCATATTCCGATTCATCCAGATCATTATCAGTTCCTGAGATTCTCGTTTCTGGACAAGCATTACCAGTTTGTGGCTCTGCCGTTTGGCCTAGCTACAGCTCCAAGAATTTTTTACAAAGGTTCTCGGTGCCCTGCTGTCTGTAATCAGAGAACAGGGTATTGTGGTATTTCCTTATTTGGACGATATCTTGGTACTTGCTCAGTCTTTACATTTAGCAGAATCTCATACGAATCGACTTGTGTTGTTTCTTCAAGATCATGGTTGGAGGATCAATTTACCAAAAAGTTCTTTGATTCCTCAGACAAGGGTAACCTTTCTGGGTTTCCAGATGGATTCAGTGTCCATGACTCTGTCTTTAACAGACAAGAGACGTCTAAAGTTGATTACAGCTTGTCGAAACCTTCAGTCACAATCATTCCCTTCGGTAGCCTTATGCATGGAAATTCTAGGTCTTATGACTGCTGCATCGGACGCGATCCCCTTTGCTCGTTTTCACATGCGACCTCTTCAGCTCTGTATGCTGAAGCAATGGTGCAAGGATTACACTAAGATATCTCAATTAATATCTTTAAAACCGATTGTTCGACACTCTCTAACATGGTGGACAGATCACCATTGTTTAATTCAGGGGGCTTCTTTTGTGCTTCCGACCTGGACTGTAATTTCAACAGATGCAAGTCTCACAGGTTGGGGAGCTGTGTGGGGATCTCTGACGGCACAAGGAGTTTGGGAATCTCAGGAGGTGAGATTACCGATCAATATTTTGGAACTCCGTGCAATTTTCAGAGCTCTTCAGTTTTGGCCTCTTCTGAAGAGAGAATCGTTCATTTGTTTTCAGACAGACAATGTCACAACTGTGGCATACATCAATCATCAAGGAGGGACTCACAGTCCTCTGGCTATGAAAGAAGTATCTCGAATTTTGGTTTAGGCGGAATCCAGCTCCTGTCTAATCTCTGCGGTTCATATCCCAGGTGTAGACAATTGGGAAGCGGATTATCTCAGTCGCCAAACGTTGCATCCGGGCGAATGGTCTCTTCACCCAGAGGTATTTCTTCAGATTGTTCAAATGTGGGAACTTCCAGAAATAGATCTGATGGCGTCCCATCTAAACAAGAAACTTCCCAGGTATCTGTCCAGATCCCGGGATCCTCAGGCGGAGGCAGTGGATGCATTATCACTTCCTTGGAAGTATCATCCTGCCTATATCTTTCCGCCTCTAGTTCTTCTTCCAAGAGTAATCTCCAAGATTCTGAAGGAATGCTCGTTTGTTCTGCTGGTAGCTCCGGCATGGCCTCACAGGTTTTGGTATGCGGATCTTGTCCGGATGGCCTCTTGCCAACCGTGGACTCTTCCGTTAAGACCAGACCTTCTGTCACAAGGTCCTTTTTTCCATCAGGATCTGAAATCCTTAAATTTAAAGGTATGGAGATTGAACGCTTGATTCTTGGTCAAAGAGGTTTCTCTGACTCTGTGATTAATACTATGTTACAGGCTCGTAAATCTGTATCTCGAGAGATATATTATAGAGTCTGGAAGACTTATATTTCTTGGTGTCTTTCTCATCATTTTTCCTGGCATTCTTTTAGAATACCGAGAATTTTACAGTTCCTTCAGGATGGTTTAGATAAGGGTTTGTCCGCAAGTTCTTTGAAAGGACAAATCTCTGCTCTTTCTGTTCTTTTTCACAGAAAGATTGCTATTCTTCCTGATATTCATTGTTTTGTACAAGCTTTGGTTCGTATAAAACCTGTCATTAAGTCAATTTCTCCTCCTTGGAGTTTGAATTTGGTTCTGGGAGCTCTTCAAGCTCCTCCGTTTGAACCTATGCATTCATTGGACATTAAATTACTTTCTTGGAAAGTTTTGTTCCTTTTGGCCATCTCTTCTGCCAGAAGAGTTTCTGAATTATCTGCTCTTTCTTGTGAGTCTCCTTTTCTGATTTTTCATCAGGATAAGGCGGTGTTGCGAACTTCTTTTGAATTTTTACCTAAAGTTGTGAATTCCAACAACATTAGTAGAGAAATTGTGGTTCCTTCATTATGTCCTAATCCTAAGAATTCTAAGGAGAAATCGTTGCATTCTTTGGATGTTGTTAGAGCTTTGAAATATTATGTTGAAGCTACGAAATCTTTTCGTAAGACTTCTAGTCTATTTGTTATCTTTTCCGGTTCTAGAAAAGGCCAGAAAGCTTCTGCCATTTCTTTGGCATCTTGGTTGAAATCTTTAATTCATCTTGCCTATGTTGAGTCGGGTAAAACTCCGCCTCAGAGAATTACAGCTCATTCTACTAGGTCAGTTTCTACTTCCTGGGCGTTTAGGAATGAAGCTTCGGTTGACCAGATCTGCAAAGCAGCAACTTGGTCCTCTTTGCATACTTTTACTAAATTCTACCATTTTGATGTATTTTCTTCTTCTGAAGCAGTTTTTGGTAGAAAAGTACTTCAGGCAGCGGTTTCAGTTTGAATCTTCTGCTTATGTTTTTCGTTAAACTTTATTTTGGGTGTGGATTATTTTCAGCAGGAATTGGCTGTCTTTATTTTATCCCTCCCTCTCTAGTGACTCTTGTGTGGAAAGATCCACATCTTGGGTAGTCATTATCCCATACGTCACTAGCTCATGGACTCTTGCTAATTACATGAAAGAAAACATAATTTATGTAAGAACTTACCTGATAAATTCATTTCTTTCATATTAGCAAGAGTCCATGAGGCCCGCCCTTTTTTTGTGGTGGTTATGATTTTGTATAAAGCACAATTATTCCAATTCCTTATTTTATATGCTTTCGCACTTTTTTATCACCCCACTTCTTGGCTATTCGTTAAACTGAATTGTGGGTGTGGTGAGGGGTGTATTTATAGGCATTTTGAGGTTTGGGAAACTTTGCCCCTCCTGGTAGGAATGTATATCCCATACGTCACTAGCTCATGGACTCTTGCTAATATGAAAGAAATGAATTTATCAGGTAAGTTCTTACATAAATTATGTTTTTATATCTTTTCATCTACTTGATTGAAAATTGCTCCAATCCACACACACATATATTGTATATATATATATATATATATATATATCGTTATATGTATGCATATGTATTTATGTGTTTATATATATATATATATATATGTCTGTAAATATATAAATACAAAAATACATATGTACCCAGGCACACACATATGTATATATATATATATATATATATATATATATATATATATATATATATATATATATATATATATATATATTGTGTGTGTGTGTATATATATATATATATATATATATATATATGTATATATAATCCATTCTTTTTGCGTGGGATTTTCATAGCGTCCGGTATTACAGGTTGTGCATTGAGGCTGAAATGCTTGCGTTACAGCCTATACCAACACGATCCATACCGCCATCTGAGAGCAGTAGTTATGAGTTTTGCGCAACATAAATGTTTCACACAACTAATAACTAAAGTGTTACAAAGTACACTAACACCCATAAACTACCTAGTAAACCCTAAACCGCTGCCCGCATAGCAAACACTATATTAAACGTATTAACCCCTAATCTACCACCTACCCACATCACGACTATTAAATAAACCTAATAACCCCTAATCCGCTGCCCCCCGACATCGCCAACACTATAATAAAGCTATTAACCCCTAATCCGCCGCTACCCGAGATCGCTGCCACTATAATAAAGTTATTAACCCCTAAACCTCTGGCTTCCCACATCGCTGCCACTAAATAAATCTATTAACCCCTAAACCACCTGCCTCCCACATCTTCACCACTAAATAAACCTATTAACCCCTAAACACCGACCCCCCATATCGCAAAACACTAAATTAAACTATTAACCCCTTAACCTAACACCTCCGAACTTTAAATTACAATATAATTATCTTAAAATAAATAAAAACTTACCTGTGAAATAAAAATAAACCTAACATTATACTATAAATTAACCTAACATTACTATTCTAACAAAATAAAAAAAATACTACCAATTAAAAACCTAAATTATAAATTTAGAAAATCCTAACACTACAAAAAAAATCTAAAATTACGAAAAATAATAAACACTACATTACTAAAAATAAAAAACACTAAGCTTACAAAAAATAATAAAATTATCAAAAATAAAAACAATTACACCTAATCAAATTGCCCTATAAAAATAACCCCCCCAAATAAAAACACCCCTTAGCCTACAATAAACTACCAATAGCCTTTTACCTGTAACAAAATACAAAGTCCCCCCAACAGTAAAATCCACCACCCAACCAACCCCCCAAAATAAAAAAACTAACTCTAAAAAAAAAACTAAGCTCCCTGTTGCTCCTAAAGGGGCATTCGTATGGGCATTGCCGTTTAAAGGGCATTCAGCTCTTTTTCATTGCCCTTAAAAGGGCATTCAGCTCATTTAAAAAAGCCCAAAGCCCTAATCTAAAAAAAGAACACCCAAAAAATTAAGAAAAAAAAAAATAACACTAACGCCAGAATATCTTCATCCATCTCCATCCAGGCGGCGAGAAGTCTTCATCCATGCAGTGATATCTTCATCCATCCCGGGAGCGTCTTCTATCTTCATCCCAGTGTCGCAGAGCGGAGCCATCCTGGAAGCCGAAGACACCCTGCGCAGAGCGTCCTCTTCATATGGTCACCGCCGTACACTGAAGTTGAATGCAAGATAGCCGATTAAAAATGGCGTACCTTGCATTCCTATTGGCCAATTTGAGTCTTAAAATTCAAATCAGCCAATAGGATGAGAGCTACTGAAATCCTTTTGGCTGTTTTTTTTAACACTCTCTCCCCATTGATGTCTATGGCGGAAAGCTTGCACGAGAACGTCAAAGCAGCCCTTGGCTTTTGTGCGGTATGGAGATTAACGTCACCATATCGCACGCACAAGGAGGCTTTTCAGTAACTCATAATGGTAGCGCTATGGAGAGTGAAATAATGCAACTTTTTTGCCATTAGTTTTTCACCCTGTTTAGCGCAAAACTCGTAATTTACCTGAAAGATAGCTAAAGAACAATGGAAAATTGATAATAGGAGTAATTTAGAAAGTTGCTTAAAGGGACAGTACACTGTAAAATTGTTCTTATATGAATGTACTTTCAATGACTTGTTACACCAGCTGCAGAGTATAACATTTATGAGAAATTGCATTTTTATTTGTGTATTTGAAGTAGCTGGTTTTGTGCTTTTAGAACACAGCCTATTACAATGGGTTGAGCTTCAGGTAATATCATATCTCATTATGTTATCACTTTGTGTACACACACTTGCTTCCTTATCTTATATTTGACTGGAAAACTAAAGCTTAATACTTTGAGAGAACAATGGAAAATTATCATTTTATTACTTAACTATCATGCCCCCCACTGAGAGTGAAATATCTTCTGCTGGCTGTGTTTTATTTAGGCTATTCAATAGAATATACTCCAGTATAGAAACTTTCAGTATAGGTTCGGATACCACAGGCTAAATCAGTGTTAAATGCCAAAATAGGGGTAAAGGAGCTACTTGTAAACAATTTAAAACACTCCAGCAGGTAAAATGAATCACTATGAACAATTTAAAGGTGAGAACATTTTTGGGTAAACTGTCCCTTTAAATTTGCAAGCTCTATCTGAATCATGAAAGAAAAAAATGTGGGTTTAGTATCCCTTTAAATTCAGGGTAAGTTTATAAGAACCAACAAATTAATATTGCTTTCTCAATTTTTAGGCATAAGATATAGAATCTCAATACCTTGAATAAAGCTTACAATATAAGCTAATATTGTTTTTCTTACACAATGGCAAATGTTTCTTTATCTAACAGCGCATTTCCACGTAAACAAATAATCATACTAATATTATTTGATGTGACTTGTACTGCATCTCACTACATAAACAAAATGTGAAGAAAAAAAAATTATATTGTTATTAACATATGTTGGTGGTGTTGTGGTAAACAGTTTTCTTTCTCATTGAAAAAAAAAAAAGAACAGTATGAAAAAATAGATTATTTTGAGGACTGTGATATATTGAAAGTGTAACATATTTGTTATGTTCTTTGACCTATGCTTGTTTTTCTAAAGCTAGAATTATGCTACTTCTAAAAATACAGCCTTAAGGGAAAATGCACAAAAAAGAACAATTGTTATGTAAACAATTTAGTTAAGTGATATTTAAGTGATTTTCTTTTAAACATCAACATAATATATTGAGTCACATTTGCAAACAAATAATGGATATTTTTTTTGTTGTTGCTCTAAATAATAAAGGGAAATTCCAGCCAAAACTGAAATGTGCATTTCAGTTTTCAATAGAAGCGTTTTTGTAATATGCATGTATTAGCAAAAATGCTTCTAGTAAAAGCTATAACTGTTTCAAAGGTATATTTATATATGCTCCGTGTACCAGCATTTTAGAAACATCACTTGTTCAGAAAGCCTAAGATGTTTATATAATCTGGTAATTGCTCAAGCTGACATGGTACTAGCCCCAGTGGTGCTCTGAGCAGCTGAAGTATTAAAAATGTGGTGCTCTGAGCAGCTGAAGTATTTAAAATGCTGGTGTACTCACAATATCTAGTTATGCCTCACATGCACGTGCAGAGAACAATGTTAAAGGGACACTGAACCCAAATTTTTTCTTGCGTGATTCAGATAGAGCATGCAATTTTAAGCAACTTTCTAATTTATACCTATTATTAATTTTTCTTCGTTCTCTTGCTTTCTTTATTTGTAAAAGAAGGTATCTAAGCTATTTTTTTGGTTCAGAACCATGGAAAGCACTTGTTTATTGGTGGGTGAATTTATCGACCAATCAGCAAGAACAGCCCAATTTGTTCACCAAAAATGGACCGGCATCTAAACTTACATTCTTGCATTTCAAATAAATATACCAAGACAATTTGATAATAGGAGTCAATTGGAAAGTTGTTTAAAATCGCATGCTCTATCTGAATCACAAAAGAAAAAAATTGGGTTGAGCGTCCCTTTAACACTAAAACAGTGATAACTTTTACTAGAAGCATTTTTGCCAGTACATGTATATTGCAAATACGTTTCTTTTCAAATATGTAATTCCTCTATGTGCTTTTAAATTTTGACCAGAATGTCCCTTTAATGTAGAAGCTAATAGAATTTATTTATGTTTGGCAAACATTTTTTTCTCAGTCTTTTAGCTTTATAAAATGTGCATGTCTTCTAGTGAATGGTCTTGTAGGTAGTATAGTAAACATTAATATGGGAGAATAACTATTTTGAACTTTTCAATTACAATGGGAAATGAAAGTCAAAATTAACATTTCTTGATTTTTATAAAGCATGCAACAATAAAAACTTACTTCCACTATAACATCGTGTAGAGTATTTTTATGGATACTTTTTCTGAAGCACCAGCACCTACTGAGCATGTGCAAGACTTCACAGTAAATAAATATATGAGCCTGTGATTGGCTGATGGCTGTCATGTGATACAAGGTAATGGTAAATGGCAGCTTGAAAGTTTGAAATTTGACAGAAAAACTGACTGTTTCAAGAACGTCTTTTTTTTTTTGCACGTGTTAAGTATGAAATTCTACTGTATTAAAAAAAATTAATCATCTGTACATACAGGCCCATTTATCAAAGGGCTTGCGGACCTGATCCGACACTGCGGATCAGGTCCGCAAGACCTCACTAAATGCGGAGAGCAATACGCTCTCCGCATTTAACATTGCACCAGCAGCTCACAAGAGCTGCTGGTGCAACGCCGCCCCCTGCTGACTCGCGGCCAATTGTCCGCCAGCAGGGAGGTGTCAATCAACCCGATCGTATTCGATCGGGTTTATTTCCGGCGATTCCTGTCCGCCTGCTCAGAGCAGGCGGACAGGGTTATGGAGCAGCGGTCTTTGTGACCGCTGCTTCATAAGTTGCGTTTCTTGCGAGTCTGAAGACTCGCCAGCAACATGGCCCTTCAGGCTCTGTAAGGAGCTTGATAAATGGGCCTGCATATCACATGGTAGTAGGGATAGAAACAGTGGTTACAGTGATCACCTGGTGTAAATAAATGTGCAATTATTTGAGTAAAGGATCATGAAGCATATATGTGAAATCAGAGTACTATAAATATATTCAAAGACTGATATAATCTCCTTTACTTCTGGCTATAGATTTATTTTGGAGGTGGGGGGGAAATCACATACTATTGTTAACAGCCTTGTTTATTACAATTATAATAAACATATACATTTTCCACATTTTTGTTTATTTTAGATTTCTTATACAGGTGGCCCTCGTTTTACAACGGTTCAATTTACAACGTTTCAGAATAACAACCTTTTTTTCCAGTCATGTGACTGCTATTGAAAAGCATTGAGAAGCAGTGCATTTATTAAAATAGCCAGTAGGTGGAGCTGTCTGCTTGTGTTGCAGCAAAGCCAAGCAAGCTGAAATTAATCAGTTTAACCAGACCTGAGCTATCAAGCAGATTTCAAAGGAACAATATCTTCCTGTCTATAAATCAGTCCAGATTGGAATGCATAGAAATAACTGTTTGCAGAATAATGCAAGGGAAGTCTGTGTTGTGCGATTATTTTATTAGGTTTATAATGCGGTTTAGCAAAAGTTTTTGTTCATTTAATTTAGTTTAATTATATATTCTGTGTTGTGTGACTATTTCATTAGGTTTATAATGCTGTTTAGCACTTAAAGACTTCATTTCAAAGCTTTAAAAATAATGTATTAGGTGTTACTTATGACAATTTTGAGAGGGGCCTGGAACCTATTTCTCTCACTTTGTAAGTCACCATTGACTTACATTATAAACTGGGTTTCAATTTACAACGGTTTCGATTTACAGCCATTCCTTCTGGAACCTAACCCCGGCGTAAACTGAGGGCTACCTGTATTTCATGATATATCTATAAAATAATAACCCTCTGTCTCACACAAAGTGAAAATGGTAGTTTTTTTAAGCTGCTAGACATAAGGGACTCCATTTATCAAGCTGCTGTTGCAGTATTGGAGCCCTAGCAGTAAAACACAAGTTAATAATCAGCTGTCCTAAAACTGTCACCCCACACCTAAAATCATCCCAAACAGATCTGACCAGGATGATTGACAAGCCATGCTCTCCCGTGATTGGTTGCGTGAGAGCAGGGGGTGAGTAAATGACAAATAGGGGTAATTAATGCTGTCCACACATTGCATCATTATAAAAGGAGCACTAGTGTGTGTGTGGGGAGGTCTCAATCAGTGCCTCTATTGCAACCAAAAGTAGTTGTACAGCCAAGAGAACGATCAAATGATGGGTCTTTAACCCTCTGATATCATGTGGTCTATATAGAAATAACACATTTTGCACCCATTATACACCAGTTTTTTAGTAATAAAGGAGGGTGCTTAAACTCTATGCACTCCATTTATCAAGCAGTGGTTGCTGCTTCAGAGCTTAACCTAAAATGAAAGTTAAGAAGCAGCAATTGTAAGACGGCTGCTCCTTAACTTGTCCGCCACCTAAAAATCATTATGATCCGATCAGGATGATTTACAGCCCTGCTAACAACCGATTTGCCACCAGTAAGCAGAGCGTGGAATTGCGCATTTCTGGTGAAATGCTTGTGCAATGATAAATGCGGACATCGCATGCGGTCTGCCTGCAGTGATGTCCAGCGGACATTTTTATAAATAGAGCTCTTAAATTAAATTCATATGGCCATAAGACCCCTAATATGATAAGATAGGACAGTCTTCTTTCTATTGAGAAATAAACTGATCCTCAAAGTAGTTGATGGAAAATGGTGAATATTTAACAAATTAGACACTTAGATCAAATAAATAAAATAGGTTAGCCTCAAAAACTGTCTAGATTCAATAAAAAAAACTCACAATGACACTGCAACTCTAGAATTGCAAAATACAAACATATATATATCTGCCACTCTAAGCTGTTGTATCTCAACATATTGTTTCATCAGAACCTTATTTAACATTTAGAATTAGTACCAGCTCCTGGTAATATCCGCTAGTTGCGAGTCACTCTCCGTAATAAATAACGGAGTAGCCTCTCGCTATGTTTTTAGTGTGAGTACCGCAGTGAATCATTGGAAAATATAGGTGCAGAGATGCTCAATGAATTTCAAACATGATTTTGCCTTTATAATGAGGTCTCTTTGGTAGCATCCATTGTCTACATTGACATTATTATGTTCGTATCTTGATGTTAAATCTGCTTTTTTCCTTTACTTCTCAAATCATCTTCATTGGATGGTTACCTCATCATTGTTTGCTTTTAAGTAACACAATTTCTCCATTTTGTTAAAAGAACATGAAACCCAATATTTCTTTCATGATTCAGATAGAACATGTTATTTTAAACAACTTCCTAATTTACTTCTATTATTAAACTTGCTTAATTCTCTTAGTATCCTTTGTTGTTAGAGCAGCAGTGAACTACTAGGAGCTAAAGGAACACATTGGGTGAGCTAATTACAAGAGGAAAAAATGCTGTAAAGTAAGAATGCTTTCAAAATTAGAGATGTTAATTTTTATCAATTAACAAAATGCAAAGTAAGTGGACACAAGAAATATATATATATGAAATCAATATTTGGTGTGACCACACTTTTCCTTCAAAACAGCATCAATTCTTCTAGGCACACTAGTGCAAAGTCAAAGGGTTTGTATGTACAGTATATATTCAGTTGCATGATTAATGATTTGTATACCAAACAGGTGTTAATAGTCATCAATCTAATATGTAGGTTGAAAAACAAATTATTTACCATAACACATTGTTTCTCAGCTGCCAGTCCTCAAGTACCCCCAACAGGTCAGGTTTTCATTATAGCTGAACCAATGCACAAGTGAAATAATCAGCTGATGGGTGAGAGCAGGTTTGTAACCATAGCTACTGATCAGTTGATTATATTATCTGTGCACTGGTTCAGCTACAGTATAATGAAAACCTGGCCTGTTGGGGAGTACTTGAGGACCACAGTTGAGAAACACTGCTGTAACCGAAACAACTGGGTAGGAGGAATAAAATTTGGTGAGGAACAGCCAAACTCTGCTAACAAGGTGATGTTGTTGAAGACAGTTTAATGTTAAAAGGCATACACCATGGCAAGACTGAGCACAGCAACAAGGCACAATGTAGTAATACTGCATCAACAAGGTCTCTCCGAAGCAGACATTTCAAGGCAGACAGGAGTTTCCAGATGTGCTGTCAAAGCTTTTCTGAAGAAGCACAACAAAACAGGCAATGCTGATGACTGTAGATGTAGTGGCTAGCCAAGGAAACTTAGTGCAGCAGATAAAACACACTTCATGCTTACAGCCCTTTGCAATAAAACGATGTCCAGCAGTGCCATCATCTCAGAATTGGCAGAAACCAGCTAGACCCTGGTACACCCATTTACTGTTTGGAGAAGTCTGGTCAGAATGGTTTCATGGAAGACTTGCATCCAAAAAGTCATACCTCTCACAGGGAGACTGGGGTGCAGGGAAATGGCAGAAGGCAGTTTGTTCACCGAAGGGCTGGAGAGTTGTACAAGAATGAATATCTGCAGGCAACAGCAAAGCATAGAGAGGTAGAGGTAGAGGTTCCTTGCAAGTTTGGGGCTGCATTTCTTCAAATTGAGTTTGGGATTTGGTCAGAATTATTGGTCTCCTTAATGCTGAGAAGTACAGGCAAATACTTATCCATTACAATACCATCAGGGAGGCATCTGGTTGCCCCCAAATTTTCTCTGACCCCAAACATACAACAAAGTCATTAAGAACTATCTTTAGTGTATAGAAAAACAAGAAGTCCTAGGTTATGGCCTCCACCGATGCCTGATCTCAACGAGTCCCTCTGGGATTACATGAAGAGACAAAAGCAACTGAGGCTGCCTAAATCCACAGAATAACTGTAGTTAGTTCTCCAAGATGTTTGAAACAACCTACCTGCTGGGTTCCTTAAAAAACTGTGTGCAAATATACCTAGAAGAACTGATGCTGTTTTGAAGGTAAAGGGTGGTCACACCAAATATTGATTTGATTTCTAGTTTTCTTCTGTTCATTCACATTCTGTTAATTGAGAAAAAATTATCTATTAACATTTCTATTTTTAAAGCATTTTTACTTTACAGCCTAAAGCTTTTGCACAGAGTTGCATATGTGCAGGCACCAATCAGTAGCTAGCTCCCAGTAGTGCATTGCTTCTCCTAAGCCTGCCTATATATGCTAAATGTAAAAGTTGTTTAAAATTGCATGTTCTATCTAAATCATTAAAGTTTAATTTTTAACTTCACTGCTTCTTTAAAGGAATGCAAATAATGTATATAATGTAAATAGTGTATATTATGCTAACATTTAGAACTTCATTATTAGATAAACAATTAATATTAATAAACATCTTACAGACATATATATTTACAAAGACAGATGTGCATGGACTAGCAAATAAAAATAACTTTATTCGGAACATGACCTTCATGTTTACCTTTTCTTTATGAAAGACTGCTATGAGCAATATATTGCAACTTATGTCTGTAGATAACTGTCAGATAAGATGCAATCTGATTGAGGAAAAATTCTAAAATGTAAAGACATAGAAGATTTTTATATTACAATTTAATTAATACTTCTTAGTTTTATAGGGAAAAACTGCCTAGTATTTATTATTAAAAACTGTTAGAAAAATTAAATTACTGATATGTCCAACCATAGCTGTACCTGTGTGTGGGAGTTTACCCTGTAGGAAAACTGCTCTAATTGCAAATCTTGGCAAAGTTCCCAAAATCTTTAAAGGGTATTCAGTGCATAGATCTTTGCAAACCCTGGTTAGGTTGATGATAACAGTACAGATCACTCTATTACATCAGACTCAATTGATGATCTTTACATTCCAACTATGTTATGTACCCTTTGAGAGTGTGTTAGACAGTACTTGAGATTTGCTCTCTAGATCTCACTATGGATTATTAAATTCACACTAATATAGGAAAACAAAAAGAATCTGCAGATTTCTTCCTCTATGATAAACCAGGCTCAGAAATCTGGATCTAACACGTAATGTGGTTTTGTCATGTTAAAAATACTAGATTTTATTAGCTTCTGTATACAAAACTTCTATATTTATTTATTTTAAATCAGATACTTATGCTGTTGATATAATAATTGTTTTCATTCATTATATTGCTAACACAAAACTTTACTTCATTTCTAAGTTCATCTTATTCACAAAAATATTGAGCAATAGGTCTATATGATTACTTGTATTTTAATTTAATTCAAACTTTAAAATAAAAATAAGTGCTACAAGCAAAGGGACTCTGGTTCCCAATGAAAACAGCAAAACAGATGCAGGCTTAACATTAAAAGCAGGGGTCAAGTTGAGGGGGAACGCTTGGGAACGGAGTTCCTGCACTATTTTTGCAGGAGGAACTAAGTTCCCTCTAGACAGAGAACAGAAATGCTATTGCTGGTGGGAGATGCTGGAGCACAGTCTATTTAGAAGGATAGTGAGATTCTCTAGTAATGGGCAGTATTATTTCCTACAACACACTAAATGCAAGCCTGTCAGTGGTCCTGCTGTGTGATCACCCCACACTATGTGTAACACATGGTGCTTACATTTCTGTATGGCTTGCTCTGGGGTTATTTAGATCCCTTCAGCAGAAATAGGACTGTTGTACCTTAAGTGGGTAAGACACTGTGACAGAGGAGGATTCTCAGGCTCAAAGTCAACCATTCAAACATTCATTGGATTTAATTTACTTTTATTAACCAAAGTATATAGATTATATACATATAAATACAGTGTGTGTAAGTGTGTGTGTGTATATATAAAACAATGTCAATTGTGAGAGGGGGTGGAAGTCTTGGTGAGTTCCCACACTTTTTTTGTAGGACCCCTGATTAAAAGCACATTAAACTCACATATTTATTTATTCTTTAGAAATTAATAACTGCATCAGGCAGTTTTTGGGGCTAACGTTGGTGGTTTTGAGATGTTTGAAAAACAAACGGCACCGAAAAATGCCTTTATATTGCTTTTTGTGTGAACTGTGTGTTCCCAGTAAATTCATATGTATATGCTTATTTACATAAATATGTATGTGTTAATATGTGTGGGCCAGTAAAAGTAAATATTTTAAGAGCATTTCAAACTTTCATTATATTAGAAACCTATGCACTAATTAGACCTGGGACACACCACTTTAAAAATCCTCTTGATTGTTTCTTTACTATTAGGCCAATTACTAACAGATATGAAGAGGTCCCTGACATATCAACCAATCACTGTTCAGCATGTAGGAGGGTTATGGGTCTGTATTCCACAGAATTTATTCCAGCCTCTGGGAAAGGAATGAAAACACTAGAGTGCTTAGAGTTAAATTACAAGAAAAATATACAAAAGAAATAAAACAAGTGTAGTGCAAAGTTTTAGATTTATGAATAACTAAACATTAATTAAGAATGGATGTACTGAGGAGACTGAATGTGAGAGGAGACCTTAAATTATGCTTTAACTAATAATGATTATTACACATGACCAATATAGATGCTGATGATAATTGTCAGTTTTGACAGAGAGTTATAATAAAAAACAAAGAAACAAAAAAATGCCCCTTTGAATAATAATTTAAGCCTCTGGGCCTAATGATAAAAAAACTTGCTGGCACAGAGAGAAACAATTATAAATGTGTATGCTTTTTTTAGCATTATATTGTAACCTAGTGAACTCTGCAAAGTGAGACAAACGTCTCTCAAGCTAAAATGTGTATTTATAAAGGGGACTTCCCAGTACTCCTGAGATAATCTCATCAGAGCAGAGAGCTTCAGCTCACTGGGCCCTCCGTGAGATGATTTATTGATGATCTATACATGAGATGTTCTTTGGTAAATTCACTCTTTACTTCTGTGTGTGTTTCCAGTCTCTGTACATGTAAAGTTTATTTATGAGACATGGCATGAGAACCTAGCACAGCAAAGGCGGTAAGTTGTGCAGCGATAGGCAGCAAATTGAAATATATATATATAAATATATACATATATATATATATGTGTGTTTTTATGTGTATACTGTATACACATATTAAAACATAAATATAAATTTATATAAGCATATACATATATATTTATAGGAATACCACCGTCCCCATAGACTGCAATGTAAAGGCACTTTTCAGTGCCAATTTTATCCTACACCCCACATCTGCTCACTTTAACCCCTAAAAACTGCTTCATGCAGATTTTTTTTTTTTTTTTAAATAAAGATGCTTCCATTTTTATTTTTTTTTATTTAGAAAATGAACCATAAAGGAATAGTAAACCCCAAAATTTTCTTTCATGATTCAGATAGAACATACAATTTTAAACAACTTTCCAATTTAATTCTATTATCAAATGTTCTTCATTCTCTTGTTATCCATTGCTGAAGGGACAGTATTGCACTACTGACAGGAAGCTGAAAATATCTATTTAGCCAATCACAAAAGACAAATGTGTGCAGGCACCAATTAGCAGCAGCTCTCACTAGTGTATGATATGTGCGTATTCATTTTTTAACAAGAGATACTAACGCCTAGATTTAGAGTTCTGCGTTAGCTGTCAAAACCAGCGTTAGGGGGTCCTAACGCTGGTTTTGGCCACCCGCTGGTATTTAGAGTCAGTCAGGAAAGGGTCTAACGCTCACTTTCCAGCCGCGACTTTTCCATACCGCAGATCCCCCTATTCCAATTGTGTATCCTATCTTTTCAATGGGATCTTTCTAATGCTGGTATTTAGAGTCTTGGCTGAAGTGAGCATTAGAACTCTAACAACCAAACTCCAGCCGCAGAGAAAAGCCAGGAGTTAAGAGCTTTCTGGGCTAACGCCGGTTCATAAAGCTCTTAACTACTGTGCTCTAAAGTACACTAACACCCATAAACTACCTATGTACCCCTAAACCGAGGTCCCCCCACATCGCCGCCACTCTATTAATTTTTTTTAACCCCTAATCTGCCGACCGCACACCGCCGCCACCTACATTATCCCTATGTACCCCTAATCTGCTGCCCCTAACACCGCCGACACCTACATAATATTTATTAACCCCTATTCTGCCCCCCCCCAAAGTCGCCGCTACCTACAATTATTAACCCCTAATCTGCCGACCGGACCTCACTGCTACTATAATCAATGTATTAACCCCTAAAGCTAAGTCTAACCCTAACACTAACACCCCCCTAAGTTAAATATAATATTTATCTAACGAAATAAAATAAATCTTATTAAATAAATTATTCCTATTTAAAGCTAAATACTTACCTGTAAAATAAACCCTAATATAGCTATAATATAAATAATAATTATATTGTAGCTATTTTAGGATTTATATTTATTTTAATCTAAATTACAAAAAAAAACACTAAATTACAAAAAAACAAACACTAAATTACAAAAAATAAAAAAAGATTACAAGAATTTTAAACTAATTACACCTACTCTAAGCCCCCTAAAAAAATAACAAAGTCCCCCAAAATAAAAAAATGTGCTACCCTATTCTACAATAAACATTGTAAAGCTCTTTTACCTTACCAGCCCTTAAAAGGGCCTTTTGCACCTAGTTAAAATAATTACCAATAGCTACCTAGTTAAAATAATTACCAAATTACCTGTAAAATAAATCCTAACCTAAGTTACAATTAAACCTAACACTACACTATCAATAAATTAATTAAATAAACTACCTACAATTATCTACAATTAAATCAACTAAACTAAATTACAAAAAAACAAACACTAAATTACAAAAAACAAACAAACACTAAATTACAAAAAATAAAAAATGATTACAAGAATTTTAAACTAATTACACCTACTCTAAGCCCCCTAAAAAAAATAACAAAGCCCCCCAAAATAAAAAAATGCCCTACCCTATTTTACAATAAAAATTGTAAAGCTCTTTTACCTTACCAGCCCTTAAAAGGGCCTTTTGCAGGGCATGCCCCAAAGAATTCTGCTCTTTTGCCTGTAAAAAAAAACATACAATACCCCCCCAACATTGCAATCCACCACCCACATAACCCTAATCTAACCCAAACCCTCCTTAAATAAACCTAGCACTAAGCCCCTGAAGATCTCCCTACCTTGTCTTCACCACGCCGGGTATCACCGATCCGTCCAGAAGAGGGTCCGAAGTAGGATTCTATCAGCCAATCGGAATTAAGGTAGGAATAATCTGATTGGCTGATGGAATCAGCCAATCAGATTCAAATTCAATCTGATTGGCTGATCCAATCAGCCAATCAGATTGAGCTTGCATTCTATTGTCTGTTCCGATCAGCCAATAGAATGCGAGCTCAATTCCTAACTTAATTCCGATTGGCTGATAGAATCCTATCAGCCAATCGGAATTCGAGGGACGCCATCTTGGATGACGTCCCTTAAAGGAACCTTCATTCGTCGGGAGTTCGTCGTGGAGGAAGGATGTTCCGCGTCGGTGGGATGAAGATGGAGCCGGAAGAAAGAAGATTGAAGATGCTGCTTGATAGAAGACTTCAGCCGGATGATGGACCTCTTCAGCCCCCGCTTGGATGAAGACTTCAGCCAGATGATGGACCTCTTCAGCCCCCGCTTGGATGAAGACATCGCCCGGATTGGATGAAGATTTCGGACCCTCTTCTGGACAGATCGGTGATACCCGGCGTGGTGAAGACAAGGTAGGGAGATCTTCAGGGGCTTAGTGTTAGGTTTATTTAAGGGGGGTTTGGGTTAGATTAGGGGTATGTGGGTGGTGGGTTGTAATGTTGGGGGGTATTGTATGTTTTTTTTTACAGGCAAAAGAGCAGAATTCTTTGGGGCATGCCCGGCAAAAGGCCCTTTTAAGGGTTGGTAAGGTAAAAGAGCTTTACAATTTTTATTGTAAAATAGGGTAGGGCATTTTTTTATTTTGGGGGGCTTTGTTATTTTTTTAGGGGGCTTAGAGTAGGTGTAATTAGTTTAAAATTCTTGTAATCTTTTTTTATTTTTTTGTAATTTAGTTTTTTTTTTTTTGTAATTTAGTTTTTGTTTTTTTGTAATTTAGTTTAGTTGATTTAATTGTAGATAATTGTAGGTAGTTTATTTAATTAATTTATTGATAGTGTAGTGTTAGGTTTAATTGTAACTTAGGTTAGGATTTATTTTACAGGTAATTTGGTAATTATTTTAACTAGGTAGCTATTAAATAGTTATTAACTATTTAATAGCTATTGTACCTGGTTAAAATAAATACAAAGTTGCCTGTAAAATAAATATTTATCCTAAAATAGCTACAATATAATTATTTGCTATATTGTAGCTATATTAGGGTTTATTTTACAGGTAAGTATTTAGCTTTAAATAGGAATAATTTATTTAATAAGATTTATTTTATTTCGTTAGATAAAAATTATATTTAACTTAGGGGGGTGTTAGGGTTAGACTTAGCTTTAGGGGATAATACATTTATTAGAGTAGCGGTGAGGTCCGGTCTGCAGATTAGGGGTTAATAATTGTAGGTAGGTAGTGGCGACGTTGGGGGGGCAGATTAGGGGTTAATAAATATAATATAGGGGTCGGCGGGGTTAGGGGCAGCAGATTAGGGGTTCATAGGGATAACGTAGGTTGCGGCGGTGTACGGAGCGGCAGATTAGGGGTTAAAAATAATATGCACAGGTCAGCGATAGCGGGGATGGCAGATTAGGTGTTAATAAGTGTAAGGTTAGGGGTGTTTAGACTCGGGGTTCATGTTAGGGTGTTAGGTGCAGACTTAGGAAGTGTTTCCCCATAAGAAACAATGGGGCTGCGTTAGGAGTTGAACGCTGCTTTTTTGCAGGCGTTAGGTTTTTTTTCAGCTCAAACTGCCCCATTGTTTCCTATGGGGATATCGTGCCCGAGCACGTTTTTGAAGCTGGCCACGTCCGTAAGCACCGCTGGTATTGAGAGTTGCAGTGGCGGTAAATTATGCTCTACGCTCCCTTTTTGGAGTCTAACGCAGCCCTTCTGAGAACTCTAAATACCAGCGGTATTTAAAAGGTGCGGGGGGAAAAATACACACGTAGCTAACGCACCACTTTGGCCGCAGACTCTAAGTATAGCCGTTAGAGAATAAAGCACAATTGAAAATAGAAGTGAATTTAAAAGTGTCTTAAAATGACATGCTCTATCTTAATCATGAAAGTTTAATTTTGACTTTCCTATCGCTTTAAACTTTATTTTGGGGGCAATTAGGGCACATTTAGAAAATGAACCAGAAGATCTGATATCTGGTTAATTTTTGGAGCGCTAATTGCTACTGCGAGCATAGAAGTGTGTCCGTTTAGCGCTCCACTTGTAATCTAGCCCGTGTTGTTAAAGACAGGCTAAGCCAAATTTCGTGTTTACTAGTCCAGACTAGTGGCAATTTTCTTTGCATAATTAGACATTTTATTGATAATTATCTATTTCTTAATTGAATATTTATTTGAATATTAATAGAGAGGAAGCGGTAGCAATGCATAAAAAATGCTTGCATTGAAGAATTTTTCAGTGATACCCTCCTTGTGAAAATGCTGGAGAAAAATTAGTGTTTTAGGAATAGATGCTCAAAATTATGTTACATTTTACCCAAATTGTGGGCACACTGGTTCATTTCACCTTTAATCATTTTCCTGCCCTGGTCATTAATCGTAAAAAGATAAATTCCAAGATCAAAAAGAGAATATCCAATTATACAAGATAAAACATAACGCTGCGGAATCTGTTGGCACTTTACAAATATCCAATATTATTAATAATAATAATAATAATAATAAAACAAGAGTGTAAAAAATGGAATACACTGTATACAAAGCAATGCATTTATTATTACAGGATGTAGAATAATACATATGCAAAATATATTAAAAATTAATTCAGCAGTATATAATAGAATAGTCTAAAAAAGTTGTATAGTTAATTAAAATATTTTGGATATTTACCCACAAAGCACATTTGCTTTGTGATTTATTTTTGTCTTGTTTTCTCAATTTTGCTTGTTTTTATCCTGAGAATTTCATGTTTTCTCATTCAAGTGTCAAAGTGATTTGTGATCATATAAATACCTCTGTTAATCTATGTACATTAGTCATAGTTAAAAAAATATACATATTTCATAAACCTATGAATTAAGTACATGTAGTGGAATCACGCCAGAGATACCTAACAAAAACTATGCTGGAAATTCTAGGAATATTATATCCAGTGCTCTGTATAATAAACACAATTATTTATTATATAAGTTTAATTCATTCAACATCTATACAAATAGCCACAATCTAATATGCATCACTAACAAATCAACTAAGATTTTGCTAATTATAGAGCTTAGAAACATATACTTTCATACTTCGTCCACCTTAGAATTATTTGACATAGCCATAAAATATGGACTACCCTAGGCAAAATATTTAATTTATATTTGTATTAATACATTACATTTTCCACCAATGCTTTACTTTTTTACTTATAATTCAGTTAAAGTACTTTAAAATAATTTATGGTTCACTTCTAAAAATGTTGATTTCTAAATTAGTCTTTATCTTACATTGTCTCAGGACACAAATCCAGAAACTTTTTTTCTTTTTTTTGAAGAGAGCCAAACTAATTAAGTAAACAATGTGTGGCGTAATCATGGTTTATCTGCAAAATCTGACGCAACTGAGATAGGTTTGGTCTTAAAGTGTTTTGTGATTGGTTGAAAGGATACACTCCCTCTTGTCTTTAAATATTGCACTGCTAAATGACCTACACTAGCAAACTGATCTTCCAGTTCAGCCAGCCAAAATAGTTTAAAAAAAAAAGTCACTTGCACTGAAAGTTTGCAGGTTGGATTTGAAGGTAATTTATTTTTCTGATTGCTAATATTTTTTGAATTTATGCAAGTTACCGTATATATTTGATAACCTTTAAACAAAACTGACTTGAGAAAAATAATAGAGCGTTTTTAAATTCATTGTTCAATAACTTTCATTTATTTTTTATGTTTTTCTTTTAAATTGTGCTTAGTTATGTTAAAATCACATATTTAAAATAATGTGTTTATGGACCTATCAATATAATTGGTATCTTTATAAAAGGTGTTAGCTAATTTAAATTTAAAATAATCTTTTTTTTTTATGAATGACATTAAGAGCAATATATTTTTGTATGCCTAATTTGAAGAATGATTAATTTATGTCAATTGAAAAAGTAATCATTTTACTGTTTAAATGTAATTGATTTAGTCTTTCAATTAATTAAATTAAGCAAAATGCACTATTTATATTTTTTTCAAAAATAAAACAAATACAAAATAGAAAAATGACTTGCTCATGAGCTACATTTTTCTCCAACTAAAAAAAATTGTTCTTTATAAACCATGGAAAATGTATGTAACAAATATTCCATTAAATTATTTTGTTTTGTGTTTTGTTTGCAGAACAAAGTGTTCTAAAGCCAACACATTTCATCTGAACTCTTAGCAAAATTGAAATTAATTGCACTAGGGAAGATTTTTTTTTTGTTAATTGTTAAACTGCTGACTGATTTAAATGGATCGGATGGAACTACAAAAAGTCAACATGGATGATGACAGCAACAGCGGAGAGAGCACTGATGGTTTTTGTAAAGAAATAGATTCTGAAAAAGTTACTATTAGCAGGTGAGATGTGGATAACTAAAGGATTGTCTTAAGTAGCAGTATTGAAAGGAAAACAGTGCATTCAAAAATATCTATTATTTTCTATATTTAAGCCAGTTAGTAAAAAATACAGATTGCTGTACTAGTCCAGGAAAGTTTTTGACCTAACTGAAAGTTTTGTACTATCTATCTATCTATCTATCTATCTATCTATCTATCTATCTATCTATCTATCTATCTATCTATCTATCTATATGTCTGTATATCTGTCTGTTTCTATGTTTGTCTCTATGTTTGTTTATTTATATATCTATCTATCTTGTTAAACATCTTATTAGCTGCTGTTTTATATAGTAGATAAACATACTGGGTCCTCTTTTCAGTCTGTCTACATAATGGGTCCTTGTTTTATTCTATGGATTGTATAAGTGTGCTATAGGGATACAGACTTGTAAAGTAATATGATCTGATTTAGAAAAAGCTCTATTCCTTATACATTTGGTCACTTTCACTTGCCTTATAACAAAGTGCTATAAATATTTTGAGAAGAAATATGTTTCTGCATTTTCTTTACTTATTTAGTATTAGTTTACATTTCTGAAGTACAGAAGTAATCTTGAATCAATGTATTTCTATTCCAATAATTTAGCTAGTAGATTACCTTAATGTTTGCTTGTTCATTCAATAAGACTGAACAAAAATATCCTTTTGTAACTTTATACTGTACCAGTTTTTACTTGGCTACTCAATATTACACTGAATATTTTAAATTTGAATAAAATAAATTAAAGGGTTGATCACAATCCTTTAGAGAAACTTATGAAATTATTTATCTACAAAAATTCCCATATACTTTGTAATTTAATATTTTGAAAATTATTAGATAGTTTATTCTAAATGCTTTTGATATTAATTATTCATGTTTAATTTGTTATAATATTTATGTTGTAAAATAAATACATACATTTTAATTAATTTAATTAATTAAACAATTACTGCCACTCTTTGGCCATTTTAAAAAACAATCATATTTTTGTAATGTATTTCTTGTATTAAAGTGTTTGCCATTTTTCTGTTATGTACAGCCAGTATGCTGATGAAGAAGATGCAGAAAGTCAAAGATTTCTTACAAATGGGGGTCTTGGAAAGAAGAAACTGGAAGAATATGATGATGACCATGTAAGCACACTGAACACATAATATATATTTATGTTATCATTATTTGGTGGTCTGTAAATGGCTTCAATAGAAAACAATGTGCTGAATAATATAAATGTGTTTGAGCTATACTTTATTATGTCTCAGAATGCCACTTGGCTCAACAGGCAAAACTCTGTAGCTTCACTGGGATTTCATCTTAAATATTAACTGGTTATAATAGTTTTACTTAAAATACCCCATTTATCATTTTACATTTTGCCTAATCTTTGATCTCTCTCTGTCTGTGTTACTGTGACACAGCAAATCCTCAGTAATCCGAGGACAGTGTCAACAATTTAGAATCATGTTTAATTATTAACTCAACAATTCTGCAAACATTATGGATAAAAATAATCAAGTGATTAAGAAATCAGTGTGCTATAGGCATCTGTTTAACAAGTAACATCATAAGGAGTAGCCTTTGTCTAATTTAACTTTTTCATCGGTCAAGCTGTTTTATTAATGACTTAATAGTTTTCTCTGTACCTTTCCAACAGCATCCAGGGACCACTTCATTTGGCATGTCTGTATTCAATCTTAGCAATGCCATAATGGGCAGTGGAATTCTTGGCCTCTCTTATGCTATGGCTAACACGGGCATTATACTTTTTGTGTAAGTACAAATACAAAAAAAAAAATCTTTGTAATGTTCTTAAAAAAAGACATACTTGTTTGTTTTCCAATTCATTTCTATAACTGTGTTGAATAAGTTTAAACGTAATGATGAAGAAGTAGTAAGAAGTGAATACAGCGCCAACAAGAGGCCAAGGGATAAATATACTCACAGAGAGATAAAAGAAGATTATTTAATGAACCATGTTAAAAAGCATCAGTAATAAAAGACTATATATAAAAAATGTAAAAAGCACATATAAATAAAATTACAAATACAGGAATATCTTACAGAAGCGGCTCAAAGGGCCAAAGCTGATAATTACAATAAAAACAGAGGTAATAACAGGTGATCAGTGTGAGTGGTACACCAGAATAAGAGTGTATACTGATAAAACAGAATTAGCCTAAGTACAACTGTAGCAAGTGCATCAAGCAAAAAACTAATAAACAATAATACAAACAATAGTGTTCAAAATTAGTGTTACAAAAATAGTGTTCCAAAAAATAGAAAAATGCACTGCAGTGCAAAAAAAGGGGGTAGCAAAATAATTGTATAGATACAATCAAATAGTGAGTGAGTGCAAATGGATATAAAAATGCTAGCTACTTAATCCAGTGAGTTTAAGATATAATTAAATAAAATACACAATATGCAATAACATAAAAAATAAAATACACAATATGCAATAACATAAAAAATAAAAAATAATAAAATATAAAATATAATCCAAAAAAGTGTTCAAAAAGTTGATCAACAAATGTTAGTGAAGAACAAAAATAAGTCAATCAAAACTAAAAAATGGAAAAAATGGGTGATGAAAAGCAAGGTGAAAGTGAGGAAATTGATTCCTTCCAATGTTAGTTACTTTGACAGATCCAAATTCCTGAGTGTGGTTGCTGAAGTAGCTGAATGGATCCTAGCACCTGTCAGCTGCTCCTATGGTATCCTAAAAAGTGTCCCTGTAAAAAAAAGAAATTCACAACATAGTGTATCCAATATGAGAATGAAGTAAAGATTAAAGTAATGCTTACCAATATGTCAACGCGTTTCTGCCCTCAAAAAAGGGCCTTTCTCAAGACTAGAATATTGGTAATGGCAGCTGGCCTTATATACAGTTTAGAAGTAGCCTAATATACAGTTTAGAAGTTAACACATATTATAATATTTAAGATCACTTAATCCACTACCAGTGTATCTTAAACACACTTTGACAATATGTTAACACATATTATAATATTTGAGATCATTCAATCCATCTACTAGTATAATGATGGATATATAAAATATGGCTATAGAAAGAAAATATTATCTGACCCCTTTGGACTTAAGAGAAATAGATAACAAAACCGTTATTTAATTTCCAAAAATACTTGCCGTTATTGTTTTTATTGTTTCCTTTGTCCCACTGACATAAAATATGAGTTAGTTTTTTGTAAATCTCAATGTTTGTGATTACATAGCCTTTATCTATCGTTATAACGTTTGGGGGCCAATAGTGCCTTGACACTTATCCCCTTTATTGACACATTGGTGGGCATTGTTCTGACATCTTTATCCCCAGGGCTCTCTAAGGATTTAATATACTAGATGGGAGGCGTAACTGACAGCCGCATATATTAGCATTGTACAGCATGCTAATGTTGCTAACGGCCTGTCTATGTAATATCGCCGGACCGGAAATGACGTCAACGGTTACGTCACTACCGGGTAGCTCCGATATTGGGCTTGAAACTGGTAAGCCAAAACAAAGATACCGGCAATTGAGAAAGAAACAACTGGATAAATCTAAGGCCATATACATGCCTTTTAAATTACCTATATATTTAGATATGTATAAAATTAATCCGGGAAAATTTATATACTTCCGGTTTGCCATATGGGGGAATCTTTTAGATGTTACACAGGAAGTGATGCTACACTTTATGGGGGAATCTTTTAGATGTTACACAGGAAGTGGAGGGGAATCTTTTAGATGTTACACAGGAAGTGATACTACACTTTATGGGGGAATCTTTTAGATGTTACACAGGAAGTGGAGGGGAATCTTTTAGATGTTACACAGGAAGTGATGCTACACTTTATGGGGGAATCTTTTAGATGTTACACAGGAAGTGGAGGGGAATCTTTTAGATGTTACACAGGAAGTGATGCTACACTTTATGGGGGAATCTTTTAGATGTTACACAGGAAGTGGAGGGATTTGGCGCCCAAACAATACAATTAATCAATTAAACTACCATATAGGCTACTTCTAAACTGTATATAAGGCCAGCTGCCATTACCAATATTCTAGTCTTGAGAAAGGCCCTTTTTTGAGGGCAGAAACGCGTTGACATATTGGTAAGCATTACTTTAATCTTTAC